>NW_006239349.1:15724-80354 GCF_000226075.1 Solanum tuberosum
TTTTAATATTTTTTTGGGAGGGGTGGTGGTAGGGGGTGGGGGTAGGGGTGAGGGAATATTGAATTTAAAAACAAACTTTAATTTATTTTTTTTTGGGGGGTGATTGGGGGTGCTAATTTGAGGGTAGGGATCAAATAAATTGAATTTTTCAACAATTCTTTTTTAATTGAAAGTTGGAAGAGAGTTTTGGAAAATGTTTTCCTTAAGTTTTGAAAGGAAGTCATTTTCCTTAAATTTGAGGAAAATGAGTTCATTTGGAAAACATTTTCCAAAACATTTAACCCAACCAAACATGAGAAAATTGGAAAACATTTCCTTCATACCAAACACACCCTTAATTGTGATGATTTTCTTATTTAGAGTTAAACGATAAATATTTTAATTAATATTTTACGATATATTTTTTTATCATATTGATATGCAAAAAATTGTAATTATAGTACTTTTTGTATAGTTTTTGAATATTTAAAGTTTTTGTTTAAAATATCGAATTAATGTAATCTAATTTAACTTTGAAAATTAATCAAATTGACTTTCGAAAAATACAACATGACAATTAAAAGTGGACAAAGATAATAGTAGTATTTTTTTTTTTAATTTTCATTTGGTGTATTAAGGCTCAATTATATTTAGTTTTGTGTCGAAAATTTTCCTATTTATAGGTAAAAATATTTTTTAATAAAGACAACGTCATATATTTTGTAGAATTCAAATACAAGGCCTCTAATTAAAAAATAAAAAAATATTTATCGCTCCACCATAATTCTCATGGGTAAAGCAAAACTAAACTTCATTAGTCCCACTTGCCTAGCTATTCAGGAATAATGAATTGGTTCTTTGTTCTATTACTTGTTATATTCATTACAAAAACTGATTAAAATATTTACTGTATCCCAATATAGGTAAACTAAAAATATTTATATGAAATAGTTGAGCATGTGAAACTGGCTCGAACACTATTATTATTATAAAGGGAATACTTATTGTCTTTCGAAACCCAAAAGAAATTGATTTATTTATTTTTCAATTTTACCCTTACTCTATTAAATGTGGTGAAAGAAAAAAGTAATAAATGGTATCAAAAAATTAACAAGGATAATTTAATTTTAAAAAAATGTAATTCATATAAGGGATGGTGAGTTGGCCACTAGCTATGGAGTATTAGATTTTGTTGTCCCAAAATTAACTTTTTAATTATATTTCCAAAATTTGGGATCATGACAGAAAGTGACAACCACAAATAAATAAATAATTTTTTTTAAAAAAATAGCTAAAGATTTAGGTAATTTATGAGTAAGTTATAAGCAGCAGCTTAGCTAAAAATACCGATATACATTGGTTGATTTGTTTGTTTTTTTCTTTTAATTTTTCCAATCAAGGGACTATGCAAATAAATCAATTAGTCGTGTTTTAGGTGGATACTGAATTTCGAGATTAAATCATGTGATCCGAATGTGATTTCTTTATTTTAACTAGAAACTTTAAACTTAAATCTTAAAATTAGAAAAAATTCTAACATGAAGCTCATTCGCCTCATTTGATAAATTCGAATTGAATTAGTAGGGGCACCCAAAAAAAATTGAACAATGGTATGAGAGTAGAATTCAGAACTTCTATTTCAATCAATAAATAAAATTACAATAACTAGATTAAGAAATATCATTTAACTAGGTAAAAATTAAAAATAAAGTAAGCGTGGGAAGACGATGTTTTAATTTGTTTGAAAAAAATCATATTAATTGTCTAGCCACTGATATTTTGTGGTGTTTTACATTTTGACTAATTATACGATATGAATCTAGAACAGGGCTTAATTTTCTAATTAAAAGATCATTTCAATTAGAAAAAAAGAAAAAAAATTGTGAATATGTAATCATTTTAATGGGTAAAAAAAATCATTTACATTCCTTAATGTTTTAGCAAGCTAATACTATTAAACGTTCAAATAGACATATATTCAAAAGTCATAAAATATAGTCAAATACTAATGAATTTCAAAAATCACGATGGCATGCTAAAAATTTCTGTTATTTTAGTTCGAAGTTCATTATATTATCATGGTTAGGATTTTCACAGTAAACTCAAAAACTGAATCAATTTTTTAATATAAAAAAACACACACATTTTATTTTTGGTTATAAAATTTAAAAGTCAACAAAAATCTGATTTGTTTTGGTTTTAATCAAATATAACCAAAATATTAAATCAAAATGACATATGAATCTTTTGCGCTCATGAGTCATGACAATTGAATTTTTATCTGTATAGAGCAATGTTTTTCATCCTTTATTTGTTTAAGTATATAAAGGAATTTTATTTTTTAAAAAAATTGGCTTAAAAAACACAGACGTCACATCGTTAAAAACATATCGAATATATTACTTTTCATTTTGAATCATCTTTTAAGTAAAAAAATAAAAAAGCTAAATAATCTTTTAAACATATATAAATAAAAAAATGTATGCACGTATTTTAAATATTTCAGTAATCATTTAAGTAACGAAGTCAAAACAAAAATCAAGCAAGCACTTTCTTTTGATATTGCACCTTGCACTAAAAAAAAGTACGATTTGTGTTTGGACCTTCTTTTTTTTCAAGTAAATACATTAAAATTAATTTATGCAATCCTCTATTAGTCAAATATTTTATAAGCTACTTTCCCACTCTTTTTTATGGTTTATAGATTACACGAAAATGAAATGAGTTAAATTTATTCGATAGTGTCTTTAATTATTATTCAGTAAGTTCTATGACATAATAAATTACATTCCTTAAGCTTTTAATTTACCTTCCATCTTCTTTTTTTTTGGCTAGTTAATCCAGCTATTACCTTGTCTTCACTATATATATATGGGTTAAGGTTTTGTACAAGCTACAAATCAAATTAGAGTTTTTCTTCATAATTAATCACTAATAGTACACTCTAATTAAGACATGGCTATGAGCAAACCTTCATACACTTTGTTCTCCTTGGTGTCTGTAATTCTTATCTTAATTGGTATCTCTCTCTCTCTATTATATAGTACACACGCTTGTTACTGGTGTTTTATGCATAAACTGTCCTTATTTTATCGTGATCTATGAATTTTAACTCAATTCTTTTTGTATGTTTGATAGGTTTGCAAAGTATAGATGCTTCTGGACCACCATGTAAGACTAATAAGGATTGTGTACCTTACTGCAGTGTCCCTGTTAGTAGAGGCACTGGAATATGCTTTGATGGATATTGCACCTGTGAAAAACAAGAATCTATCAGCAATGCTAGGAAAATTTTACATGACTAGAAATAGGGATATATGAAAAAATTATGTTTTTTGTTTGTTTTTTTTACCTTGATATATGATTTGAATAAAATGTGACAAGGAATTCGATTTTTGATCGGTTAATTTTTTTATCATGTTTGGAGGATGAAAATCGATGAGAAAATAATGATTCGTCAAAGTTAATTATTCATCACCGTCTTAATTTCTTGTTACTAAAGATATAGCAAAACTTGATCCTTTTTTGTTTTCATTTTATGTTCATGCATTAAGGCTCAATTTTATTTGAATTCTTATTTTAAAAAATCACATTTGAAAGTAAAATATTTCTTATCAAAGGAAATTTCGTATATCTAATAGAGTTTGAATACTAGATCTTTAATTAAGGATGAAATAATTATATTTTCCGCTTCACCACAACATTGGTACCACTTACCTATCTATTCAAGAATAATGAATTGGATCATGTTCTATTTTACTTTGTTATATTCATTACAAAAAAATGATTTAAAATACTTATTGTATCTCAATATAGGTAAAAAGTAATAATACTACGTGAGATAGTTGAGAATTGATCCTCTCTCTTTTTTCTTTAGTTTTACCCTTACTCTACTAAATGTGGTGAAAGAAAGAAGTAATAAAATGATATCTAAAAATTAATAAGGGTAATTTAATAAAAATATTGTTTATATCAATATAAGGGATGTGCAAAAATTAATATGACAAATAGATAATAACGGAGGGTAATGGTGACTAGCTATGGAGTAATAAATTTTGTTGTCCCAAAATTAAGTTTTTAATTATATTTCCAAAAATTGGAATCATGACACAAAGTGACAACCACAAATTAAATAAAAATATGTTTTTTTTAAAATCAGCTAAAGAATTAAGTAATTTCTGAGTAAAGATCAAAGGAGCTTAATTATTTCATCTTCAAAGATATATATGGGTTGGTTCGTTTGTTTTTTCTTTTATTTTTTCCAACCAAAGGCAAATAAATCAATTAGTCGCGCTTTAGAATGAATATTAAATTAAGGAATCAAACTATGTGAACCATATGTGATTTGTTTTTATCTTAACTATTGATTTTTAATTTGAGCCTTAAAATTAAGAAAAATATTTAATAGAAATTTGATTAGCCTTATATGATGCAAATTCGAATTGAATTAGTCAGGGTTCAAAAAGATACTCAAATCAGAAATTATGAATTTCAATAATCACTATGGCATCCTAATTTTATTTTTGTTATTGAAATTCATTATATTGTCATAATTAGGAGTGTTCACATAAACTCAAAAATCGAATCAAGTCAGAAAAAAAAACTACTTATTTTGATTATAAATTTTAAAGTCTACTAAATCTGATATAATTTGGTTTTAATCAACTATAATTAAAAAAATCAAAATGATATGAATCGCTTGCACTCATGAAAATTGAATTTCTATCTGTATAAAGGAATGTTCTTTGATCCTTATCTGTTTAAATATATATTAAAAAACATATTACGAGTCAAATAAAAGGTTTTTGGTTAGAATAGGTCGGTTAAATGACAAAATATATTACTTTCAGATTGAATAATCTTTTGAATAAAATAAAAAAAGATAAGTGATTTTTACTAATATATAAAAGTTATAAATTCCATTCACGTATTTTAAATAATTCAGTAATCGTTTGAGCAACAAGGTCATAAAAAAAATCAAAAAAATAAAATAAAATCAAGCAAGCACACTATCTTTTGCTATTTGCACCTTGCACTAAAAAAATATTACAATTTGTGTGTTGATTTTTTTTTCCAAGTAAATCCAGTCAAATTAAATTATGCAAATCCACTATTAAATAAACATTAATAAGTTATTTCCCACAGTAAGTTAAGTAAATCTATTCTATAGTGTCTTTATTCAATAAATTCTATGACAAAATTAATTACATGCCTTAAAGCTTTTAATTTTCCTGCCATTTTTTTTTGGCTAGTTAATCCAGATAACATTCACCTCTAATTAACTTATTTTCCATGTTTTGGCCAATTATTAGAGATATCAATCACCTTGTCTACACTATATATATCTGAATAGGGGTTGCAATGTTTTGTACAAATCAAATTAGAGTTTCTCTTCATAATTAATCACCAATACACTCTAATTAAGACATGGCTATGAGCAAAGCTTCATTCACTTTGTTCTCTTTGGTGTTTGTGATTCTTCTTTCAATTGGTATATCTCTCTCTTATATAATACATATACACTTGTTACTGGTGCTTTGTGCATCGAACTGTCCTTATTTTATCTGATCTATAAATTTTAACTCAATTTTTTTTATATGATTAATAGGTTTGCAAAGTGTGGATGCTTTTGGACCAGCATGTAAGACTAATCAGGATTGTGTTGTTTACTGTAGTGTCCCTATTAGTAGAGGCACTGGAATATGCTTGGGTGGATATTGCACATGTGAAAAACAAGAATCTATCAGCAATGCTAGGAAATTTTTACATGACTAGGAATAGGGATACATGAAAAAAATTATGTTTTTTGTTTGTTTTTTTGTCCTTTGATCTATGATTTGAATAAAATGTGACAAGGAATTCGATTTTATGTTTGGAGGAATGAAATCAATGAGAAATTAATAATTCATTAAAGTTAATTATCCATTACCTTCTTAGTTTTTTTTTTTTCATTAAAGATAAAGCAAAACTTAACCTTTTATGTTTTCATTTGATGTCCATGTATTAAAGTTCAATTATATCTGAATTTGTATTTAAAAAAATCACATTTGAAGGTAAAATATTTATTATCAAAGGTAATTTTGATATCTAATAGGGCTTGAATATTACATCTCTAATTAAGGATGAAATAATATTTTCCGCCCCTCACTATATATTCTCGTTGATAAAGCAAAACTAACTTCATTGGTACCACTTGCCTATAGCTATCATATATAAATATAAAAGAGAACCCTAGGTCCGCCTACGTGGCGCCACCACAAACCATAATTCCCTTTTAATTTATTTATTTCCAAAATTAGCCTTCCCTTTCATGAGAGTCGTAACTTTTATGAAGAGTTGCGGCTTTTACGAAGAGTTGCGACTTTTATGAAGAGTTGCAACTTTTATGAAGAGTTGCGACTTTTATGAAAGATTGTGACTTTTTCAAAGAGTTGTGCCATTTCCGATAAGTCACAATAAACATTTGTTCACACTACCCTTTGTTGTCTATAAATAGAGGGATTTCCTCTCATTTTAAAACAACGAAAATTCTGAACTTCTTCTTCTTCTGCACAATTAAATATTCATGTACCTTGCTCCTGTTGAGTGGCTCTCTGACACCAATTGTTTTTGTATCAATACACTGGTGAATAGAGTCGTTCTCTCCTGAGAGGATCTATTTCTTTAAAACTCGGGTACTATAGGGAAATAATTTCCTTAAGGGGAAAATGTGAATTCAGTGAGTTGTCTATAAGCTATGTTGATGCCTAAGAGAGCTATATGCTACCTATGGGGCTATATTAATGCCTAAGAGGGCTATGTGACTGCCTACGGGGCTAAGGGACTACCGATAGGGGTATATAGGTTGATTGGCACCTTCCGGGCTTATGGGGGCCTGAGTATGTGGTCTTGTGTGTTGTTTGTACCTGCCGAGCTTATGGGGGCATAGTTAGGTTGTTGTTTTATTATTTTTGATAAGTTTAGATTTAGGAGCAAGTCAATACACTTATCTTATCCTTGAATAATTTATCAAATTATTCCAGTATATCAAGATACCTCCTCATAATCTAATGTCTTTCATACTCTGTATATTATTTTGTACTGACGCCCCATTGCCTTGGGGGCACTGCATTCATGCATGCAGGTCCTGACAGACAACCGAGTAGACCTCCTCAGCAGCAGGATTGACTTTTATCCGGTTGGCTAGCCCCTTTCCTCCGGAGCTGCCAGAGTTGGGAGGTTTGTTACATTTTGTTGTATATATCTTTATGGGTAGGCTGGGGTCCTGTCCCGCTAATCTTTACTACTCTTACAGGCTTGTAGACTAGTGTGTGGGGTGTATAGCTACGTTATGGTCATAATGGCCTATGTTATTGGTTTCCTGAAACTTGTGAGTTGTTTGATGTATTGTATTGATATATACCTGCTTTTAGTTTTGGTATAGATATCATGGTGGCCTCGACGGCCCAATCAGGACTTCTGTGCTAATTGGCTATTTATTTATATGATCTCTTGGGAGTAGCTGTTTCTTTTATAGATCAGTTGACAGGGGCCTCGTCGGCCGATGACTTAGTTTTAAACCGAGATATACTTGTTTGTTTTCTTGATTGCGTGTGGCTGCCATGCGCTAGTAGCAAATGGTTTAGCAGGGTCGACTTGGGCCTGAGTTTTGGCATTAAGAGCCAGTTGCTCCCCTCGAGTTTGGGGCGTGACAAAAGTAGTGTCATCGATTGCGAATGATTTTGAATAAGGGACTTGCCAAGACATTATTTAATTCAAATTATTTGAGCAACATACGTTATTTCATTGAACTCCAAGAGATGTGTTTTTACATTTCAATTAACTTATCAAGTACACAACTAATTACATAAGATGTATAACATTTAGATTTTGTATGTAGAGGCCTTGAATAGGAGAAAAACTCTCGCAATTGATGAATAAAATGTTTGTACCACTTTTTGAAAGTACAAATATAGACAATGAAACAATTGCATATCTTTTCTAAAGAATTTGGTGATGAAGAACTAGAGTAAAATGAAGAATTAATAACAAAACGCATAAATAATTAGAATTAAATCCTTTTGATTTTAAGATTAAAAAAATATTTCATTTCATCTTTGGATAAAATACTCTTGACAATTTATCATAGGTCTTTACCTACTCGAAAACATTTATATTATCAAATGTTCAGAAGTAGATTATTGACATAGTTCACCACCGCACAAAGCGCGGACAATTTACCTAGTTCAAGAATAATGAATCGGATCATGTTCTATTAATGATATCTAATAATGAATTGTAAATGATATTTGATATTTCTTTTTATCTCAATTTATATAGTATCTTTTAGATGTAACTAATAATATTTTGTATCTCAATTTATAGTCTTTTTATCTTGATTTGATATCTTTAGTGTGTAATTGATTAACAAAGGAAGTTACTTCTACTTTTTATTGGATATACATTTCTACGTGAAAGGTGTTAGCATGTATGATTTAATTCTCTATTTTATGAGTATATATAAGTTGAAATTGAACAAACTGTAATTATCGATTTAGCACACTGCTATATTGAAATCAAACTTAAAAGTATCAAATTATATCGAATTAATTTTTAAAAGCCACAATTTTCTATTCTATGAGTATATATAAGTTTAAAATTTGAAACTGAAAAAAGTTATAATTACCGATTTACCATATGGCTAAATATTGAAATCAAATTTAAAAATATCAAACTGTATCAAATTAATTTTAAAAAGTCAAGATTCTCTATTCTAAACTTAAAATTGAACAAACTATAATTACTAGTTTACCACACCACTAAATATGAAATCAAGTTTGAAATGAAGAAATAAATAATGGGTCCCACATGATCACAATATTGCTAACTGCAAATGAAATTCTCCTTGAAATGAAGAGAGTTAGCAAGCAGATGAAGCACGCATGTTAATGGTGTGCTAACTCTCACTTATTAAATAAGAGAAGATATAAATAAATTTTACGAGTTGAATTAAAGGTTTTTGGTTAGAATTGGTCGGATAAATGACCAGATATATCATTTTCCGTTTGAATAATCTTTGAGTAAAATAATAAAAGATAAGTGATTTTTGCTAATAAATAAAAATTGTAAATTTCATTCACATATTTTAAACAATTCAGTAATCGTTTAAGCACTTTCTTTTGCTATTGTTGGATTTTTTTCCCAAGTAAATACAGTCAAATTAAATTATGCAAATCCACTATTAAATAAACATTTATTTCCCACTGTAAGTTAAGTAAATCTATTCTATAGTATCTTTATTCAGTAAGTTCTATGACAAAATTAATTACATGCCTTAAGCTTTTAATTTTCCTTCCCTTTTTTTTTGGTGAGTTAATCCAGATAGAATTTACCTATAATTAACTTATTTTCCATGTTTTGACCAATTATAGAGATATCAATCACCTTGTCTACACTATATATATATCTCAATAGGGGTTGCAATGTTTTGTACAAATCAAATTAGAGTTTCCCTTCATAATTAATCACTAATACACTCTAATTAAGACATGGCTATGAGCAGAGCTTCATACACTTTGTTCTCCTTGGTGTTTGTGATTCTTCTCTCAATTGGTATATATATCTCTCTTATAATACACATGTTTGTTATTGATGCTTTATGCATCGAACTGTCCTTATTTTATTGTGATCTATGAATTTTAACTCGATTTTTTTTTATATGTTTTATAGGTTTGCAAAGTGTGGATGCTTTTGGACCAGCATGTAAGACTAATCAGGATTGTGTAGTTTACTGCAGTGTCCCCATTAGTAGAGGCACTGGAATATGCTTGGGTGGATATTGCACATGTGAAAAACAAGAATTTAGCAGCAATGCTAGGAAATTTTTACATGACTAGGAAGATCCATGAAAAAATCCTGTTTTTTGTTTGTTTTTTTACTTTGATCTATGATTTGAATAAAATATGACAAGGAATTCGATCTTTGTTATGATTGGAAGAATGAAAATCGATAAGAAATTAATGATTCATCAAAGTTAATTATACATCATCTTCTTAATTTTTTGTCATTCAATTATTTACAAGTGAAACGCATATTGGGTGCGAGTAAATATTTTTCTCTTAAGTGTGAGTTGAGTGCCCGCACGGTAAACTGAATTATTGATATTCCTATGTGAGATCTATCAATATTATAATAAAAGACATGCTGCATATGAATAATATATGGGAGCATAGATTTTTCTAAAATAGTATTTATATTTATATTAAGTTTAAATACTAAATAAAAAATCTATTAAAAAGAGTTCAAGTGAAGAAATAATTGTTTCACCCATGTTTGATTAGTCAAAGGATGTGTTAATTGGTAGGAAGACCTTCCCTGTGTTTAATTGATCAAAGCTTTGAAAAATATTTTCGCTAGAAAAAAAAAAAACTTCCTATAAAATAAGAAAAATAACTTCTCTAAAATGAAAATAGAAAAATTAAATCTTCATAAGTGGCACTCTAAATTTATTATTTCCTCCTCACCCCTCCGATGCCCCCTCCAATAAATTTGATAGATTACATATAAAAACTTTTTGAGATAACAAATTTTTGCTCTTACCAAACATTAAGGGGAAAAATTCACTAAATTTTAAAGAAAACAGAAAACAATTTCCTTTCTACCAAAGTCACCCTAAATAGTAACACCTCATAAAATGAGTGACACTGCTGATTAGATTAATGACTAGCAATTAATTTCAAAAACCACATATAGAAATTTTCACCAGGCTTTAATTAATTAAATAATACAATGGTGTTAAATCAGCTGAAACAAGTAATGATATTAGGAAACTGAAAGAAAAAGTGACCAAAGAATCAAAATTCATATTAGTGTAACCATCTTTTAATGACATTTATATTGCAATTTCTATCACAGAACAAAGGTGAAAATGGAAGCTTTCACACCTTAAAATCCTATTGAATTAGCAGAAACAAGACATAAACCCTATGCAATCCCCATAGCCTAAGGACTCTTCTCAATGCCAAACAGAACAACCTCTCAGGCTAGTAGTATTGCAAGAGATCAATCAACTTTACAATAGCCTGCTTAGCGATTTGATAAGCATTTTCAAATTGCGCCTAGTAGATTCATCGCCAGTGAATCCCAAAATGTCGGAGCTAATGCTCTGCACAATGTGACAAATTATGAATCACAAAGCATGAAAGTGATTGACATGTTAGAATGACTATTACCACGCGGGAAATTACCTCAACATTCTTCAAAGTGAAGACCAGTGTATATATGGACTTTCGTATCAGTTCAGTGTTCTCAGGAGTCATGACCGTGGAGTGCACTCTCCTGCAATTTGGTTCATAAAACACTGTAAAAGCAGATAATATGGTTTTTACATGCCTAAAGCAAACAGTAACAGAAGCAACCTCAAAGTAGATGCATAACTTGGGGATCACCTAGAAGAGTTACAATCTTTTGAACTCTGCTTTTGATGTCAATAAAAGGAACTCGCTGTTGTTCTCGAGGAAATTAGAAATGTTTAGCACTTTTCTTATCATGTGTACTCAACCAGGAAAGCATCCAAAGCTGTGTCCTAGTAGAGTATGGTCTATGACGTGGGTTCAATATGTGGCAATCCAAAATTCTTAATAATATACAAAAACATGCAATGTTTGTGAAGCAATGCAGTGGGTAGTGTAAGATCTACCTTTTCGTTGAACTTGCTATCTGCTTATTTGAACATTTTACATAATTGGTCTCACTCCAAATATGTAGCTCACAAGTGAGCAGCATGAGCAAAACTTAATTTGTATCACTCAGTTCTATTCTCAGCCAAAGTAACAAGTACCAAGTACATCTTACAAAGGTTTATAAAGGTCTAGGACTACTTCACCCTTGCTTTAAGATATTGGGGCAGATTCTTAGATACGTTCACATGTGGCAATCCTATAATACCTATTAAATAAACATATAAGATTGGTGGAGAGAGGTATGCAAGTGGAGAAAAGGAGAGACAAAGTGACAGAACAAGCATTTCAAATCCCAAAACTCTTCTTATAGATGGTCAGTAAATATATATTTATTGAGTTTTGCTGTAGAATTGCAAAAGGATCTTCAAAATGCTGGTTAAGCAGTTGAAAATAGGATTTCTCAAGAAAAGAAGCTACCATAAGTTACTGATTCACCTTATATCTTCAGATGTTAGTGCCAGACTCCGTGTTAAACTCTCAACTTCCTTCAGTAAGCCACTATCACGAACATCAGCTAGCATAGGTTGGACATCCTCAGCCATGGCTTTAATCTGAGGTGTCACTACATCAAAGGTACAATGTTCATACATGAGAATATACTAAATACCTGCAAGGAACACATAAATTGCTCAAACAGCATAATAGGATGAGTGCAACCATATGCCCGACATTCCGCTGTTTCAGATCTCCCCTCCCCCTCTATAAATGGTCCTAAAGCTTGATACTGATGAATGTGGTATAGAAATACTCACAGATTTACACTTATCACCTAACATCTGACAAACGAATAATAGTTGTGCACTTGCTTTCGACATATTACTTAGAATATGCACTACATGACACAGTAGTGTGCTGAATGAACATCAATAAGTCCAAACTGGGTTAGACTAGATTTTGTCAAGACGAGAGCATTTTTCTGTTAATAGAGATGGTTGCATGAAGTACATACTGTTAGTTTTTGACAGAATTCTCGAACAGATACACATACTAGAACTAATAATAGTCAAACAAACTTATAAAAACTAATCTCGTTTTATGAAGCACTTGTTTAATAGTTTCACTTTGTTCAAAACAAGATATTCTAACTCAATTCAGTTTTTCATGCGCATCTCAGAAATAATCCTTCATAAAAAGAATTGCAAAGCAATCAAGCAGATCTTGTCTGACAATCCATTTGCATTTCTCCTCTGCCCAGGTCAGATACTTGGGGTATAATATAATTTGGGCTTGCCCAAGCTAATGACCTCAGTAGTCAACCTCTGCACTTCCAGACACACATTACTTCACAAGCTCTTTCAACTTAGAGTTCTCCAAAATTAAGTGGTATCCAACTTACAAATTTCATCACAGTGAAACATTTACACCAATGCTCTTTATACAGATGCTGTCAAAGAGGATTGAAGTCCATAACATCGTAGTACAACCCATACATCACACGCTACACTTTTATAGGGTGTAGACGTGTAGCACATATTGCTTTGGTGGAAAGAACAAAGTTGAAATGTGTGATTTAACCTCAGCTTAAGATAGCGGCACTTTTAAAAATGTTCCCACACATGACACTTGGTCTTCAAAGCAAAAGTAATGAATTTATTATTATAAAGGATGTTATGAATTGTAAATTGAGAAGAGCAGAATTTCAACAAGTTAAATCATTCCATAACTATATTATAAGCTAAAAGTACAGAAGTTAAATTCAGTCTGTTTGTCAGATGTCCTTCTTTACTCCTTGAAATTAAACATCATCCATGCAAAGAGAAAAAAAATGGGAGATGAATAAATGTAAAGTGCATCAGACCTTTGTAAGCAGCGGCCGTGCCTCCTCAATAACATTTAGAGCTCTCTCAGCCAAAGCATAGGTGTTCGACAGACCAATTTCTTCTGCTTCACGACCAAGACGTGTGAATATTCCAACCAATGCATCTAGACTAACCCCTTGTTGTCCTTTTATCTTTTGCCTGTCGCAAATTATCAAACCCTCCTTAACACAATCCGGATCCAGGGGCCCTGCAGAAGGTACTGGGATTGGATCTTGAGGTGTGATATCAATCATGGTTTCCATGATAAGACCAGATTGGTTCACCTCAACTAATGAGTTTCGAGGAATAATTATCTTATCATCTTCAACCTATAAACACATAATCAATGCTTAAGATCAAGACATACACAAGCAACTATGGAACAACTACTTATTACTTCAAAAGAAGTATATATAAAACAGTAAATGTGTTCAGCAAATATACATGTTGCTCACCTCAACAACAGCTTCAACATTTCTCAAAGAAGGATTGACTCGAATCACATTGCCAATACTTACTCCTCTGATTCTAACAGGTGTGCCAGTGCAAATACCACAAGCCTGCTCAAACTCAAGCACAGCTAAATACTTCCTAAACCTAGACCGCAGCTGAAACCCTCTCAACCAGGCCAAGCTGAGTGCCAACAACACCGTACCCGAAACAATAAACAACCCAACCCCACCTTCCCAGATGCTCCTTTTTCCAAACCCAAAATCACTCAATGGACGCATAGTTCGCTTCCATATATTCCTGGGAACATCTAAAATAACAGAAAGCGGACCTTTCTGGTCGGAAGATGAACCTGGTTGTTGCTCTTGTTCTTGACTATGACCCGTATTTGCAGACATTGATTTCACACTAAAGGTTTGATTTTTAGGCCTGATTGGCGATTTTATACACAGAAAACGATCACCCAACACATTTCCTCTACTGGGTATGATGGGAAACACAGAAGAATTTGTTGATACATGGACTAAAGCATTTCCAGCCATCATCTGCTTTTCTTTTTGCCCCTTCTATCTGTTACCTTTCAGCACTTTTCTGGTTGTATAGACAAAAATTGAGCTGGAGATATTGAAAATAGAGATTGAAGATCAACAAAATGTTAGCATATTGGATGGTTCAAGCTGGAAGCAACCCTAGCGCAGATCAACGACTGACTGAATCTGTAGAACTATCATCACTGAGAGGAGAGCGGATAGAAAATGGGCTGGGCTGATAAAGTGAAAATAGGCTAACCAGATCTTGTAGGCCCATGTGAGACAGATTAGATGTTTTGGGCCTTTATAGCACAAGAAAATGGATAACTTACCAAAATCCTACTAGTTTATGAACTAATTACTTAGATATACCGTAGTTTGCAAAATTATGAATCTTATCGGATTTTTGGTGTGTTTAAATACATGTGTATCGATATAAATGTAGTCAAATTTGAGTGTAATTTGTTCTAGATACATTGTATTCAAGTGGATTTCACATGTATATGGATACATATACAACTCTTGTTCGCCTCCTCCTATCTCGTTCGGTACTCTCATATCTCACTTGCATATTTGGTATTCGAAATACATGTGAATCACACCAGGTACATCTAATGTGATTCACATATGTTTTAGATACATAGATAAATCTCATTTACCTCCCTTTTGTTCTCACTCGCTTCTCTCTCTCTCTATTTTAGTGTATTTGATAGAGAAAAAAACATGTATCTAAGTGTATTTAACTTGAAATCTGATATCAAATTATTAATTAGTCAAATAAAATATAATTATCTAAAACTACTAGAGAATTAGTAATTATGATAGGAATGTTTGTATAATTAAGTAGTTTTTCCTATGGAAAATGGGTCATTCGCATAAAATTTCACGAAGTATGCTATTTTGGTCTCGACATTTAGGTAATACCTATTAAATAAGTATCTAATATTAAACAGTTTTCAGGTGAAATAAATGAGAATAGAGAGATACTTTTTAGGGAAAATTGTATGAAATAGTAAACATTTAATTAATATTAAATGTTATAATCATAATTTTTATTTTATTTTTTGTAATTCGCATCAAACTTTTCATGTTTTTTGCTATCTGGCGGGACCCCCTCGAAAGGTATATTTTTATATAAGAATTCCCTTTATACAATTATGTGTTGTATAAAAATTAATCGTATATATATATATATTGCATTTGTTTGTACATAATTTGTTGTTTGTATATATGTCATAGTTATACATAACAAGACTTGTCTGTATAACCTATTTATGTATATATGTAGTAATTTAGTTTATATACAATTACTATGTTTTAGTTTGTATACATGTCAGTATACAGATTACCGAAATATACAAATCAATAGTTTCATAACAAACATAAAATTTGTTATGGAGCACAATTATGCAAACTATATCTATAGCATACAAATATGATTTTTATCTTTGCTATACCTAAAATTTGCTCTATTTTTTATCCGTCTACATAAAAGCAAATTAATTACTGACATATATCGACTTACAAGTTACACAACTATGTCCTCTAAATAATTATAGAAAATGCCGTCCAAACCACAAAAAAAATTATCAATACTATTTATACTGGGATCGTTTCGTTGGGAACAAGTTATCCCATAATTAATTATCCTGGGGTTAGCTATCCTGAGATAACTTATCCCACCATGTATATGAGATAATTTATCTCATCACTATGATATAAATGGTGGGATAAGTTATCCCAAACATAACAACCAAACAAGATACAAAAAATTTATCCTATCACTATTTTCTTATCTTATCACTATTTTTTTTTATCCCATCACTATTTATTTTTATCTCTCACACCAAAGTGCAAATAAAGAATTGTTTTTGGGTGAAAACGTAATTTAAGCATTCTAATTTCTAGTGGCTGGGCTTTTATAACTTCCGCCGTTGTTGCCTCCTTCAAACCCTAAACAAAAATCTGTGAACAAAGCAACCAGAGCTAGAAAAAACAGAGTTCACGGAGATATCTACTTGCGAAGAAAATGGCGAAGTCAATGAGATCAAAGAGGGAAAAGAGGCTGAGAGCTATAAGGAGGGATATAGTTGCTACAGAACCCACTGTTCTTAAGAAAGAAGCTGCTAAATTGGTTGCCCAAGAAGCTGCCCTTGCTGCACCTAAGCTTATTGTGAAGTCTCCCTTCAGCCGCACCACCATGGATACTTCTGCCTCTACTTCTAACGACGATACTAAAATGGGTATGCATGTTTTACTTTTATTTATTTTTCTCCTCGATTCTCTTTATACTTGATTTGGAATAAATATGATATCATATTTGCTAAAAGGCCAAAATTTTGTTGCTTTGGCTGATTCTAGTTTGGAATTAATTTTTTTATGGTTTCATTTTTTTCTTCTGCTGTTACCATTTATTTCCTGTGTATTTTTGGAGTATGATATGTTATTTATATTCATGCGTGTTTGTGGGGTGTGAGATGTTGATAGGAAGGAGTGGTATGCTGTGGGAAAGGTGGAAAACAGAAAATAATGAAAATTTATAGAAAAGGTGTAATACGTATCTTCTGTTTATGTTAGCGAATAATATACTTTGGAAGGATAAAATCCTTTTCAGAAGTGTGTCTTTGAAATAATTAAGCTTTTATATAATATTTGTTCGAGCTTCTGGATAAACAACTCATAGTATGAGTTAGTGTGTATTGAGTACGGCTATGATCTTGGAGATATCATGAATATGGCTATAGGAGATTCATATTTATGTGAAGGTATGTTGTAGCAGACCAGGATACTCAATGATAGTTTCAGTTAGATGCTTGGACATGCTTGCTAGCTTTTCTAGGATTATTGACTGAACAATCATATGAACTCGTTGTTTAGTTGCAGCACAATCATATGAATTCCTATTCTCATAATAAAAGATCATATCAACACTTGTGCTATTCTATGATAGAGAAAACTCTTAGAGAGCAAGGGTTTTAGAATAAGTACAAGCAATAATGTGAAGTTTAATGTTAGATTAGATGGGATTGCACTGCCTAAATGCGAACAATTCATATCTCTAGGGTTGATTTCCCAGGAGTATGGTATGATAGAGGAAGAATGTAACATATCGAGTCAAGATAAGATGGTTGAAATGAAGATGTGTTATCGGAGTGAGTAGCTGATTGGAGAATTTCTGCCACAGTGCTGTCAAATTCCTTAAACAGTTTTACTTTTAAGACCGCTTATGTGATATGAAAGTGAACCTTAGGTTCTTAAGGTCCTAAATTGTTGACATAAAAAGCCACATGCATAGTTGAGGAGTGCACGAGTTGGCCTAAGCACCGCCATTATAAAAAAATGTTTAAAAAATGAAGTAGCAGGAATAATGCATGCAAGCAATCTAACTAATTGGGATTGAGCCATTTTTGTCAACTTTTGAAAGCTGATATTATGATACATAAAATAACTCTTCCTCTTTCACTTTTTAGTTAGTGAATTGTGGCTAGTTCTTAAGATACTCCAGATGAGACCAATTTAAGAGATTGAGACTAATGGTTTAGCCGGTTTAACACTGATAATAGATTAACTGTCAGTTATCAGCATCAACCACTTTGTGTCAGTCTGTATATCCAGTGATTCCAGTAGTGATATGAAAGAAAAAGGAGTTATATGAATTATCTGAAGCATATTGCCACGAAAGGAAGATATCTCGTTACTAGAGTTCATTGAATGCATTAGTTTTACAAGTTTAGCTTGTACAACATCAGTGTGCACAATCAAGACATGTGGGGAACTCCATATCATGCCTTTTTCTTTTGGAACCGAGAAACAGCCCCCAACAATTAGCTTCCTAATATTATTAGTTCCTATTTATTTCTTGTGGAAAGATTAATACATGCGAGTAAGATTTAACTGCTCATTCTACTCCAGTGTTCTGTATCTGCTGTTGCTGCTGAAACTTGCGCACCTGTTTTTTAGCTTCCCCTCAATATGTTATCTTGTCATTGTCTTGATTTCCAGATGTGGAGATAGCCGATGGCAATCAAAGTTCAAAATCTCTAAAACCTCTTGGAAAGAAGATGAAAAAGAAGCTTAAAATAGCTAAGAAGAAGAATCATGGCAAGGGAAAGATCAGGAGGAAGAATGTTTGATTGCAGGCGGTTGCCATCTTGCTAAGCTGATAGATGTCTTGTTACTTACTGTTGACAAGTCCATCCCATATTCTCTCCTTAATTCATGATCTTACATTGTAGTAGTATCTTGGAACTTGAGCATGTGAGTGGATAATGCTCATACAAATTTTGTTTGTGTGCTGTCAAAATGAAGCCTCAAGTTCTTAAATTTGTTTACAAAATAGATCGTATTTTTCATTTGCCTTTTACAGTTTGTTGGAACATGCTAAACTTGCCATGAAATATGAAGATGTAGACTGTAATCCTTAGTTTTCTGATGTAGTTGACGTGGGTTTGTTTTTTGGCTTGACTGTTACACATGGTTCAATATTCACCTTTTCCAATTGTTAGGATGTGTATGTGTTTAAGCACTTTAACGATGTACAAGGATGCAACGGCCAAGTATGACATTATACCCTCAAACAGATAATATTCATATTTAACAATACCAAGTGGTCAAATTATCCATCACAGTGTACTGCAAGTGGTTCATCTGAATTACGTTCCCAAAATAATCTTATATCTATAAATATATCTTATTATATCAAGTCTCCTTAGGGTATTTATTGCCTTACGTTTTGACCTTGACCCTTAAGGCCTTAATGAACACTCTCCCCCACACCCAAGCCTGACAATTTCTTGTTTTATTTCTTCACTTCGCCACTATTGATGCAGGATATCTAATAAAACATTATAATATGAAAACACCAGGTAAACAAAGTGGGGTGGACCTAGCTTTAATACTATGATAAGAAGATGAATTTTGAATTTAACTCAATCTCAAAAGCTTAGCAAAAGTAGCGAAGATTGCCTGATATATTGAAAAAAAAAGACCAAATAACTCATCACCTATGGATGTAGGAACATCTGATATAACTCACTACCATTTACATTTCTACTTTCTGCTGGCATAATGTTTTCTAGTTTTGCCCTGAAATTTTGATGTTCATTCTAAAAAAATTGCATATGCAGTTGCAGAAAATTCATTCAAATTGCATTTCCCTCATAAGCTTACCAATAAAGATTTCTAGTACCTCTACGAACAGATTAAATATTCATGGCCTCTAAACACCAATAGTTCAAACTTAAATATGGGAAACAATTTCGAAAACAAGAATGTGACAGTAAATGGTGCAAAAACATACAGTGAAGATACACATGGTGCAACTACTAAGCTACCTAGCTTCAGAAGATGATCCCTTTGACATTGAAATCTGATGAATTTCACTCAAATGAAAAGTGTAGTCGTTGAACACAAGTTCACCACGGTAGGCAGCTAGCAGTTCAGGAACTTGTGCTTCATATTTAGTAATACACTTCCGTAAGAAGTCCTTTTCACTGATCATTAGAATTGAGGATAGTTTGCCAACTTTTGAAATAGCACCTCTTGACCACAAAACTTGCATGACAGAACACCTAGGAATAACCCTCTTCTTCAGGCTACGCAATAGAAAGGATGGTCGTTGTGACAAGTGTGATAGGCTCAAATGGAGTTTATTAACATAGAATGCCACAATTGCCCTGATATTATCCTCAGAATAAAACATGCAAGTTGGCTGCAATCTGAAAATATTAAGGATCTCACCATCTGAAAAGCCCATACTTCGGTAGTTTTCCAGCTTCCTTTCCATTTTGGAATCATTAAGTACAGACATTGCGGAAAAAGCTGCCCTAAATGCTGGAGAAGTAACATCAAACCCCAATTCCTTAAGTCTCAAGCCAACCTTATTCATCTTTTCGGGATTTATAGTCAAGATAATGGGAACTTTTGAAATAAACTCTGGAACTTGAGAATCAGGAATACCAAGTTGGTGCAATACCTGTAGAGTCTGCTTTAAACCACTTGAGATCTTATAATTAAAGATCTGTGGACTTCGTTTGATGGCAGCCATTGCTTGCATTTCACTACCCATGAACATCTTTAGGGAATCAAAGCATGGAGTCAGTTGTTTCTCTATGCTACTCATAAGTATGTTGGGGTTACCACAGATAATCTTATTGCGTTCATCTTCAGTAAAGCCAATTGATTGCAAGAACTTGAACTTGGGCTTTAGGGTTTTGTCCACCTTCGATACTAGTAATTTAGGGCGTAGTCTAATTAGTTTCTTCGTTTGGTTTGCAGAAAACCCATGGTTTTGGAAGAACTCAATAAAAGTTGAAACTTTCGAACATTGAGCAGTATCTAATTGGAGTGGTTCTGCATCACTAATGATGTTTTCTTTTGATAAACCATGTGACTTTCTGTGATACAAATTAATGAGTGTGCTCTCATCAGTTGGGATGTTGCTGCCACAGCTAGTTGACACAAACTGCACGAAAAGGCTGGTTGTCCTGATCTTTGTACACAAGTTTCTTTGACATTTATAGAGAGATTGAAGCATTTTAAAAGAAGGGAGCCCTGTGAAAGAGATGTGTCAATGCCAAGATCATGCCTCAAGGGACACAAATTATAAACCTGCTAAAGCAAACAAAAACTTGTTAGCTAAATAGCCTGTTTGCCAAAAAAGAGTGCCTATTAGTGAAAGAAGAGGACAATGAAATTCAACATTGGTGTAATTATATAAATCCTCCAAGTTCAGGAAAAGTCAACACTCCACAAAATTTTGTAATATTGCCAAGTAAACTCCTCAATCTCTAGACACATTAGAAGAACCATTATGACAATGGACCAGCCACGAGCAGTTTGAAATGCTCTGACTGTTTGAGTTAAAGAAAATATTTGAGTCTGGTGTGCTACCAAATAAAAATAGCTCAGTCCAGCATTTAGGTTTTCTTACTTTCAATCTCTATGTGAAATTAGTTTTTCAAACTCAAGATATCAAATCCAACTTGAACAAAAGACGACGAAGGATTAAATGATCTAGTGTCAAATGCCTATTCCAACCACTCCCCAAAAGATTCAGAACAGTATGACAAGACAGATTAATTAATTAAAAGTTAAAGCTGAAGCCAAAAAATGAGTTTCCTCTGGTTGTTTTTTTATTAAATTGCTGTATAATTGCAGATACTTCAGACTGTTATTGCTGGTCTACCAACAGGGAAAAATTGAATTCCTCTATCACTGGAAAGCTAAGGAAATGGTGGAAGATAATGCTTGAGTGAGCAGAAATAGTTATAAAGTTTCTGTTGGTAACTATGAAAAAGTGAGATGAGAGAACAATAGTCATAAGTATGAACAGAAAAAATAGTGCTATCTAAACAATGGGAAAGTCTAACTGTGAATGAAGCAATAATACGAAAGAGTAAAGCAAGAGACTATGCAGATGATGACTGTTGGTCACTCCATGACAGACCAAGAGAGCAAGAGGAAGAGGACCATGAACACTGTGACAGAGAGGAAAATATAATCCTCTGTTTCAATTAATTTGTCTTACTTCCCTTTAAGTATGTTTTAAAAAGAATACCACTTTCTATAATTAGTTCAGTAATTCTTTAATTTCCATATCCCAAACAACATTCAAAGGACATTTTGGTATATTATACACATCTTTAGTTTAGGCCCACAAGATTCAAATTGTGATGTTCAAACCTTGATGGACGGAGTTACCTGGTACTTGTGTTGGTGAGAGGTAACAATTACCCCAAGGAATTAGTCGTGGTGCACGCAAGTTGAACTAGACACTACGGTTATTTAGAAATAGTTTTAACTTTAATTTTTCTATTTTACCCTTAATAAGTTGATTTATAGTCATACAAAGTTAATGGCTTGTTTTAGATCACAAGTTTTCAAAAGTCTTACTTAAATTCTTAAACTTAGTGCTAGTCAAATGCCGGACCTACTAAATATAGAAAGTGGCATTCTTTTTTAGACAAACTAAAAAGGAAAGTGAGACACATAAATTGAAACATAATAAGTACTTGATTTATCACTATTATAAAAATATAGCTATCCGAGTTTGAAAAGGACTTGACCAGCCTTCTAGTTGAGACACTAGGTAAGGTCAACAACATGGACATCCAATCTTGAGATCCAAGTCATAGTCAAATCCAAACTCAACACTAGTTGAGCATCAATGAGGACATTTTCTGCTTATAGTCATGCTTTTTTTCATACGATGTATTCCTTATTTGTGGTTTTAGGGTGAGAAATTCACCTTTTACCATTTTACCTTTTGGCACTTACTATTTACTATTTGGTGCCTCTTCATATTTTTATTGATGAATTACATGACATCTTAAGCCCCCACTTTTTAGTACAGACCTAAAGCTCATTTGGTTTGTCTAGCTTAATTATATTTAGAGGTATGAACAAACTCATTGATAAAGCCCAAGATCTTCAAGTCCCTACCTCTCCCTCGTTCTCTTTTTAGAGTAGATTCTCCGCTGATAACTCCTGTGGTGCTCGTATATGGTATTCTTTCTTCTTCTTTTTTTCAAATAAGTGGTGTTCATATATGATATTCTAGTCAACCACAACATCTAGTCTTTCCCCTTCTATTTCCAATCAATTATGTACTTATAGATCACATTTATCAATTCAATACACTTAGAAGATCTATCCTCAAAATGCATTCACCTCACAACTTCAGGCATAACTTCCTTGTGCTTTTGTTTTTCAAAACATTGCTGCAAACTTAAGTCCCCAATCAAGATCATTTTCACACGTTCTGAACCAAAGAAGAAAACATAAAAGGGGGAGTGTTAGTCTACTGCATGCTTCCTCAGAATAATAAACATTATTTCCATTGTAATTCTTCTTTCTACTATAATCCCACTCATAACAATAATCTCCACCTTAGAAGTGTTGTAGCTCTTCTCTGAGATGAACTCACTGATTGTAGGATTTAACTCAAGTCAATAACACACTTGATGGATGGTGGTGAACCATCATAATATCAAAAGTGAGCGGTTGATAATTAGTTCACTAGCTGAGCTAAGTCCTCTGGTAGGAAAGTGGTTGTAATCTATACAACTTCTAGCATGCCGCCTCAATCGAATAAGGACCTTATTTTCTCTAGCCTTCCACCCAAAATGCTAGTCAGATTCTTAAAACTTTCAAGTCTCAAATCTATCACCCAAAAAAGTAATATGCTTACCTAACTTCTCACTCGCAGTGACAACAATATACTACGCAACAAACATCTTTGTTGAGCTTATTATCCAACTATAATATGCATTACTTCTATGCGAACAACAGGAATCTTTCTAAAGCACTATAGTTTAGACCCCTTCTGAAGACTTAAAAATCATAATGTCGTAAAGCAATATTTCGTATTACTACTAGCATACAAGTATAAGTTAAACATTAAAATTAGTTCCATTTTCCTACACCAACTACATTCCACGTGACTCATTAGATGATCTGAAAACATCTTCTCCTAGAATATTAGTTCCAAACATTTGTGTTGCCCCTCTTCTAGGTTCTTGAGAATCATATTACCACTTCCCAAATAGGCTGAGCAGTGCAACACATCTCCAATTCACCTACTTCAAAATCATTCCCTGCTCATTTCATTCGAGATCATTCAGCATTGATGAGAAAAATGAACCTAGGACCTAACTCAACCCAAAGAATAGCTCACTGAAATGCCCATTGTCCAAAATCATATAACAATTCATACCTTCAACCAATGTAAGATTCTAACAAAGAGTTTGTGTTGTACACTTCAAAAAGAATCTAGGTTGAAAATATTTATTTTTTTCGAAAAAGTGTGAAACTTTATAGTATAAGTAGGCTCTCGGTTACCCTTCTTTCCTATTCTTTTGTTTAATTTGTAAGAAAAAATTAATGAACTAAAGTATAGGCTATGCGATTTCTTTTTCGTCAGAATTACCAGAAGCCCCAAATCACAAAAAGGAACAAAAACTAGAAATAGAAAGTAATTGGTTGTAAGTGGGTGTACAAGATTAAACATAAGGCAGATGGCACTATAGAAAGGTACAAAGCAAGGCTTGTTGTAAAGGGATATACTCAGCACTATGGTATAGATTATACAGAAACTTTTTCTCCTGTTATTAAGATGACAACTGTAAGGGCTCTAATTGCTGTTGCTGTGAAGAGACATTGGAACATCTACCAGCTTGATGTAAATAATGCTTTCAAAAGGGACCGAAGAACAGTAAAGGGGCTGCTCAGGTAAAGGAATTCGGATTAAATGAACAAATAAAAGAAAGGAACAAAGAAAACCCAGTTAAATTATCAGATTCAAATTCAAGAACCAGATAAGCACCAAATTATAGCACAATTTTCCTGCTGTTTCATCAATTATATGAATCAATGTACACAAACTTGAACAGTGAATCATTAACAATTTTAACAAAAGGAAAAATACATCAATAATAGGAGGAGTCAAGATTACATACCTGCAATACGAACAGCTCCAGTGAGAATGTCGAAGCAGTGAACACGCACAATGCCTATTTTAGGAACAAGATCAAATATTCGAATTTATCATTCAGGTCCCTTTGAATTTTAGAAAATGCTATTATGACTCAAAGTTCAGATAAATGGCAAAGTGCATCTCCTCCTCCAACTATCCCACCAATTTGATCCATTTTTCTTTTATCTTCTTTCCATTTTATATGATAGTGCATTAGTGCTTTACGTATAAAATATAAGAGAATAATTTTAATACGTATAATAATAGTGATAGTAGGAAAAAAAAAATCTTGAAACTAAGACAAATTTTACAGAGTGGGTTAGACCAATTATGTTATATGAGATAAAGTGTTGATTCGTATAGGACTCTTATATTTAGATAATGAAGATTACGGAAAGAAAGATGTCGAGATTGATGTGTGGGCTTACTAGCGAAATATGATTAAAATTAGGATATCCAATGAAAGTGACATAAATGAGTTTGAGATTGTTCTAGTACATGGAGAGGAGATGCACGAATGTCTCGGTGCGAAAGTGTGAGAGGGTATCTAATGTCTATAGATGGTTTCAAGAGAGGTGGATGTACGTCCAAAAAGTACTAAAGAATTGTGATTAGACAAAATATGAGAATACTCCAGCTTACTAAGGGCCCGTTCGGATTGGCTTAAAAAAATTAGTTTTTAAATCAAAAATAAAAAGTCAAACTGAAATGATTTTTAAGTCAAAAAATAAAAAGTTGGGGGAGACCTACTTTTGGTTTTTGACTTATTTTAAGTCATTCTTGACCTTGCCAAACATTTCTCAACTAATTTTAAGTCGCTGTTTACTTATTTTAAGTGATTTTTTATATTTGTCAAACACTTCCATAAGTCAAAAACTGACTTAAAAATAGATTTATCAACTTTTAAACCAATTCAAACACCTCTAAAAATGTGACCTTAGATATAAGGCTATTTTAGGACACAAATAATGGCAAAAGACTAATAGATAGTTGTTGAATGTTGTTTTAGTTGTTTTTTTTCATACTAATAATTGTAACATTATTCTTGTAATTTTTGTCCTCCTATTTCTTTATGTTGCTCTATTAGTAATTGTATCATACACCGTGAGATATCCCAAAATGAATAGAGTACCGCATTAGTTGGGATATGTGGATTAAAATTTTGGGCAATTTATAAAATTTGATACTCCCTCCGTTTCACAAAGAATGACCTCCTTTTCTTTTTAGTCAGTTTTAAAAAGAATGACCTCTTTCCTTTTTTGGTAACATTTTACTTTTTACTTTTCACGTGGCATATTTAAGACCATAAGATTAAGGGCAATTTTGTACATTTGACATAACTTTAATTTAGGACCACAAGATTCAAAAGTCTTATTTATTTACTTAAACTCCGTGCCAAGTCAAACCAGGTCATTCTTTGTGAAACGGAGGGAGTATATTATTTTAAAAAATGACATGGTACTTATACTTTTTAATAACATGTTTCTTTGTTTGATCATTCAAAAATGATATTATTTGTCTTTTAGAAACAATCTCCCTATCTCCACGAGCTAGCAGTAAGGTATGCGTACACTTTTTTCTTTAAACTCTACTTAATGGGATTTTACGAAATATGTTGTTATTGTTGTCTTTGTTTGATCAATAACTTGAGATAAAGTGCACAAATATTTGACTTGAAATCGTCATTTAAGTTACACATATAGGGCATAAATAATTACAAATTTATCTATTTCAAAACAATTTCACACATGTTGTGCCTAAAGTTCTACATGATTAAAGTTCAGTTTTTTAAAAAATAAAATAAAAAATCTTTAGTCTTATTTGCTGCAACTCTAGGCAAAATTAAACTTCAACCATATGAAAAGGCGTATTTAGGGAGGTTATCATACTCGCGTGAACTGTTTCACATCTTCGTAACAGTACACACGTCTTCTCGAAAATTTTAAATTCACCTTTGATCATATGTTATTTCAAATATCACGTGTTTTTAATTGCTTCGTAACAAGTAGATACATATTTTTTTTAATAATTGAATACAAGTTAAATATTGTTAAAGCAAAATACAAGTTAAATAGCAGTATACATATGAAAAACCCATTGAAATTTCATGATAACTTGTTTAAACATAACTAAACTCATATGTATGATAAAATAAAGGGAAAAGGGTAAAAAAATGTCCTTAAACTATGTGAAAGGAACAAAAATGCACTCCGTTTATAGTTTGGCTCAAAAATACTCTTGCCATCAATATGGCTAAAAAAATGCCCTTGTAGTTAATACTTTAGTCCAAAAATGCCTCTATAGTTACAAAATGGGTTAAAAATGCCCTTTTCTGAATAAATATATTATTTTTTTCTTTTTAAACACATCTTCTTCCTAATTAAAATATTATTAAAGAACAATGTTCTTGTTTTCTTTCTTCTAAAATCACTTTAACAAATAAAAATGTAGGAAATATTTTTTTTCTTCTTAATCTCATTTAATCAATTAAAATAGAATAGCTTCATGTACCATTTCAACAAATAATATATGTAACACACACACACACACACACATATATATATATATAAGATCATAGTATATCCATCATAATTTATATTTATATAACGATAAAAAATAATGATAATAAAAGAAGAAATTATTTCATTTTTTTTGAATTGAAGTAAGATAAATATTTGTTAATTTTAAAAAAAAATATTATTAGAAAAAGAATGTGTTAAAAAGAAAATAATAATATATTTATTTGGAAAATGAGCATTTTTGACTCATTAAATAACAAGAAGGGAATGTTTGAACCAAAATATTGACAGTAAGTGCATTTTTGGAGCAAACTACAAACGAAAAATATTTTTGTTCTTTTCACATAGTTTAAGAGCATTTTTGAACCAAAGTATTGATTGTAAAGATATTTTTGAGCCAAACTATAAACGTAGGACATATTTGTTGCTTTCACATAGTCTAAGGACATTTTTGACCCTTTACTAAAAATTGAAAGTGAAACCTACCAAAATACTAAAAAAAAAAAAGAGTTTAGAATCAATAAAAATCCAAATAAACTCTGCCATTTATATGACTACAGGCCCATTAAGAGGTTTCCCATCAGGCCCATATCTAAACCCAGCCCATCAAAATAACTCCAACCCTACACCCTTTCTTATATATGCGTCTCACTTCTCATTTACCCTCCTTTCATCGTCGTCCCCAAAACCCTAGCCGCAGTCACTTCCATAGGTGCTTAGCAGCCAATTCATTCTCGAAGCCATGGTAATTTCTCTCTCAAAATGTGTAACCTATACGCTTCTACTTTCACTATTTCTGGTATTTTACAGTTCGCTGATGTGTTTTTTTCCTTCTGGTTGATAGGCGGAAGTTGAAGCTGATGTTGCTACCGGACAGCCAAGGAAGAGAACGTTCAAGAAGTTCAGCTACAGAGGAGTAGATCTGGATTCTCTTCTTGACATGTCTACTGACGAGCTTGTTAAGCTTTTCCCTGCGCGTCCTCGCAGAAGGTATTTAACTCTTTTTGCAAATGTATGCTGTTAAATTGCTATTGATTTGCTTTGTATGAACATGTATTAGTGTAGAATTTTAAGACCCTGAGCTTCTTCAACGTAAATCTGTGCACGAGCTTAAGTAAACATTTTCATTGGTGCTGTGTAATTGAAGAACTTGTAACGAGGGAGTTATAATTAGGGCAAAAAACAGATATTACAATGGACCAAAAGTGAATGATTGTCCTGTTCAATAAATTTGATGTAAATTTGAACACTGATGTTGTTAATTTCTGAAGCAAGTCATTCGTTCTATATTATAAATATATATTTAAATCCCCTTCGAATATGCAGTCAAAGAATAGACATTTTTACCCTCCAAATAGTTTTACTGTGAAACAAAGGGATATTAAAACCTTAAGTATCTGAACTCAAAGGCAGTATGGATATGGTGATTGTACATAATTTTTTCTATGTATAAGCTCGTATTTTAGTATGCAGTTAATTTTCTTTTCCTTGCAAAAAGACTCATCTTGAATTTTTATTGTGTTAGGTTCCAGAGGGGTTTGAAGAGGAAGCCTATGGCTTTGATCAAGAAGCTCCGCAAGGCGGTAAGATAAATAATGTTACCTTTTAGCTTCTCTTTAAAAATATCAGCTCTTTTATAGTAAAGAATTACTTGAAATAGTTATACTAGGGACTGTGTTGACCTCGATGCTGATGTTTATTTTGAATGATGATATGCCTTTGCTTTTAATGGCCTCAGTAGCATCCAATCCCACCTTGTATTTTGTGTATTAAGTTGGAGAAAACTCTATTAGTGTAACTGCAATGCCATATTGAATTTAGATCACGAGTCAAAAGACAGCTGAACTGTGAAACTGCACCTAGTACCTCTTAATGCTTTTTCTCAAAGTTGATGTTTGCAACCACTTATTGAGCCTGGACAATCTAGGTTACTTGCATCTTTGTTGATTATCTATGATGACCTTATTGGCTTTTCCAGTTGCCGAATTGTATAATATTTCATCTTCCAGAGTTTTGCCTGTTTGTCTAAGTCATATTACACAGTTTGAAATTTTTGTTTGATATACAAAAAGGAACAATATTAGTGTAATGAATCTTTTAATGGTGTTTTTGTTTTCTTAGTCTTAACATATTGATAGTATGTTTTTTTGGGTTCTTAGTCTTAACATATTGATAGCAACTTAGAGATGTTTAGAATTAGGCGCCTAAGGCCGAGCGCTTCCCTCGTTAATCAAGAGGTGGCGTGGTATTCCACAGAGTGAGGTTTTTATTTGTGGCGCACTATGTGCGTAGGCGCACAACAATGTTTTGGGGTTTCCATGACCATTTTGGGTGCCTCAACTTGCTTCCAAAGTGGTGGGATTGCCCTATATTTTCATTCCTCAGTTGTTTTGTCTTTCATCTTCCACTAGAATTTCAACTTGTAGTTTTGTTACATTCTTTTGCTGAATTTATGTGAGGCAGTACTGTTTTCATTTCTTGTACATATTAGTCAATGTTAACGAGTTTATTGTGACTGGGAAATTTTACTTCACAATAGTCTTTTGGGGAAGGAGGAAAGGCCTTCTGATGTTCAAATCCTATCATCAGTACGCCGTTTTCCTCATGCAATCACCTCTCCCTACAGAAATAAACAGGATTTAATGCTTGCATCCAGTGTTTCATGGTTTGCAAGTTTGGCTTCGCTGTAACATTGTAATCATTACTATATGTTTTACAGTACTAATTGTTGTATTATGTCCATGTCTTTCCATTGATGCATTTTTTTCATATTCATACAGAAACGTGAGGCCCCACCTGGTGAGAAGCCAGAGGTTGTGAGAACACATTTGAGGAACATGATCATTGTTCCTGAGATGATTGGAAGTGTTATTGGAATCTACAATGGAAAAACTTTCAATCAAATTGAGGTCAAGCCTGAGATGATTAGTCACTACTTAGCTGAGTTCTCCATCTCATACAAGCCTGTTAAGCACGGTAGGCCCGGTATTGGTGCTACTCACTCTTCAAGGTTCATTCCATTGAAGTGATTCAGCCAGAGCTTGTCTTCATGTTTTCTAGTAATACTAGTACTTTTGTTTTACTGCAATTTTGATGAGAACAGTGGATACTGAATGGTTCTTTGTTTGAGACTAGTAATTTGCTGATACATTGCAACATTTCAATTATTGTGCTTTATCTAGATTTTTGTTCCATTTTGCTTTTTCTGAAGTGTTACTCTGAATATTGAAGTCTGTTTCAAAAACTACATACATCCTGTGCTGTTATCTAAAATCAGTTCAAAGTAAAATTAGTCACTTTATCCTTGTCACAAGTATAACATGTGTAAAAGGAAAGTCTTTGTATTTTTTGATATGTACTTTTGGTAGTTCAATATATTTGGTTTAGAGGGTAAATGATATATCAATCTGCATATATTAAAATGTCAGCACTCCTGGTTTATTCTATTTGGTGGTGTGGTGTCATTGTTTTGCATGATTCAAGCTGTCTATCTTTGATATTATTACTCTCTGGCTCTCTATGTAATAATTCACGCTTTGTACTGCAAATCAATCAAACATGTAGTGAAATTAGAAAATTCAATTAGCTGGTGCTGTGTCTATAACATGTTCTTGGGCTCTTTGAGCTTCAAAAGTAAAACCAATTTCCCCTCCCGGAGCTCCCATCAGTACAAAGAAAGTGTTAAACAGAAAACAAAGCTCAATCATTGTTAAAAATAAAATGTAGACTCAATCATAGATTCATCTCACTCAGATATCCTTCTTGAAGGCGACTCCAGTTGATGGGAGCCATTTGTCCCCCTGTATCAACTGTGTCACTGAAAACTTGCTAGCTTCTTTACTGGTAATATTCAACTTCAATCCCTTCCAGTTGACTCTATTTTTTGTGACAGCCCCAGCGCCAAAGTTTCTATATTCAGCATAGTAAATAGTATCTGGTGCTGTTGTACCCACCCAAGGTAACCACCCTTTAGGATCAATAAAGCTATTTATTGTCGTATACATGAAAACAGTCGTGGAATAGTTCTTCCATGGCCTACCCAAGAAGGTACTTACTCCAGTAAGGTTAGCTGAGGGCCAAACAGTGCAATTATGAATAGAAATGCCTGTGTTCTGATTAGGGTCAATTTTGCCTTGAGCTGTGATGGTGTTCTGTTGGCCAGGCATAGGTTTCTTGGGCAGTATGTTGCAGTTCTGGAAAACAACTGCTGAGTTACCAAATATGAAGTCTACTGTGCCATAGATATTGCATTCTCTGTAGAATTGGCGATTGGAGTGTGCGTAGAGTGTGTCTTGGTACGCGTCAAATTTGCAGCGGTAAAAAACAGAGAGATCAGCAGTTGACAGTAGAGCCACTGCTTGATGCTTGGCTGCACCTGCTGTGTTGCGGAACCCCATGTCACGAGCGATAAATCCCTTGCCAAACACAGCTGCGTAGGAAGAAAAATGGAAAACACAAATAAGAATTTGCTTCACCAATTTGATTCATCTATTATTTGTCTACCTATCTCTCTTAATTTCTCCTACAACCAATATCTCATATCTCCGTCAATGCTAAGTCAAACTATGTAAGATAAATTGAAAAGTAAAGAGAGTTTATGTGTGTTTCATGTAAAATAAGACTTACCAAAAGTTGCAGTTTCGAAAGTGGGAGTGCCATCTACAAAGTTAAGAGAGCCAGAAACAATAGTTGCATCCATGCCATCACCAATCATCATAACATTCCATTTATTCTTCTCAACCCTAACATTCTCAACATAAACACCCTTCTTCACATATATCACAAACCTCTTATCACTCTTCTCAGGCACAACATCAAGAGCCTCAAAAATATTGGTAAAATGCCCAGTCCCATCATTAGCCACCACAACATCCACATTCAAAACTTCTCCTTTTGAAGATTGAAGCAATTTCCTATCTTTTGAACTCATCCACCTTGGAAAATCTCCATCAAAATCCATCAAAAGACGACGTCTTCTTCCAATTCCACCTAAGGAATTGACTGAGTCCATTGAATTCTGAACTGATTCATCAATGTTATCAATAATAGCCAAGCTATTACTCGTATACTCCCCCGAATTCTTAAGGTTATGTTTAGCAATACTAGTTATATTTCCAAAACCATCAATACATGTTTGTTGGTAAGTTCCAGCTGCACTCAACGTTGTCTTGAGGTCAGTAAAAGCCTCGAGCAACGACTTGTTTGGTATAGAAAGTGAGTCATTCAGACTATCCAAAGCAAGTGATAGAAGATCATGACAACTTTCTAAGGCCTTAATAGTCATAGGATCGGAAATGTTCTTCAATTCTGTCGAATTGAAGAACTCATCCGATGCTCTTGACAATTCATCCACAGAAACTTGTACTGATAATTTGTAAATATCTTCAACTTTAAGGTTGTTTGATGTGGCTAGAGGACCAAGGCTGTTGTAACATGATTGAGGGTACAATGTTATGTCACAAACAGCCTTAATAGCTGCTGAAAAAGAATTTGTTTGAGTGTTTGATTTTTCATTGTTTTTGCTAGTTGTTATTCCAACAATAGCAGCTACAACACAACCAACAAATACTATAGAGGAAATTGCAATAATAGTGATCCTCTTGATTGATTTTTTTCTAGCAGCTACACTTTCTTGATTATTTACATCAAGATAATCCATCTTTTTTACAAGTACTTTTTGTTTTGTTTTTCTTTGTTGGGAATAGGAAAGGAAGGTGTTTATATAGGATTAGTTATTGTGATTTACGTGCAAGGCATAACAATTAGGGAATTAAGGTTATATATGGAGAAGAGGCTATTAAAACAATGGTGCTAGTCATTTTTTTTTTTTGGTTATGGACCAGTTCAGTTCTATGAATGTTTAGGGGGTGGGGGGTTTGTAATAATATGACTATAAAACCAACAAGGGTTGTGGTGGCTTCATTCATAATCAGAGTCTCGAGTTCGAATCCCCCTAAGTACAGGGTCGTTTTAATTAGGGAGTGCTTCACCCTAAATGTGAAACTTTCTAGCACGAATTCAGATTTAGTCAGACTCTAATGTGAATACTGAATTGGGTGGGAAATCAAAAAATGAAATAAAATAGGACTATAAAGAAAGCAAGGAGACTATTTGCTGGGGGAGGGATGAAGGGAGGGGGTGTTTAACTGAAAATGGCTTTAAAAAATGCGAAGCGAAAGACTTAGCGCATTTTTGACTAAGCTTATAAGCTGATCAAATTAATTTATATGTATTTTTTGATTTATCTACGAGTTTCATAACATCAAAAGTGCTTATACAACAATTATTTTCTATAACTATAAGCCATAATAAACACTTTTATTATGATCAAAACTTTTATATCTTCTGTAATCTTGGAAATATTGTTCCTAAAACATGCTCTGTAACATTTAATTATCTGTATATTCTGTTTTCGTTGTTTTTTTTTGGTGTTTGTGTGTAAGATTGCTTCTATATATTTTTTTTCCTGAATAACTATAAGGATATCTATTCATTCATTTTAACATTAAGGAAAACTACTTATCAACATATTTATACCATCATATCAATTCTTTATTATCATTAACACTTTCATTCAAATACTCATAATTGTTTATTTTTAAAATTAAATATAGTACATAAAAGTATTCTTCAATAATGGATGTTTGCAGTTATTTTTAGTCAGCTAACTCAATTGGACTCTCAATTAGTATAAAAGTAAAATATTGTGCAAGGGGAGAAGGAAAAGTTTAGGAAAATATAGTTGTATATTTTCAATTGTATATTATAGTAACAACTTAGTAGTAGAGATGACCGTGTTGCCGTGTTGTGGTTTGCCATAAATATTAATTAGCAACATATACTATTTCAATTAGATCTTAAAATATGACCCAATCCAACAATCGTTTATGGAATTAAACAAGAAAAATTATTTAAGTACACAACTTATTTCATCACAATCTTTAAAATTTTCCATCATTTGAAAAAAATTACAAAAATCTTTACTCTCTCCTATTCTCGAATACATCACTTTATGCGACGTATCTGGACGTACGTATCGGGATGTTGAGTGATGTATTCGAGACCGAGACGCAATGTATCGGGGTGTTGAGGGATGTAGGGATGCGATGTAACGGGACATTTTGGAATATATCCGGATTCCACCAAATTTAAGAGGTTTTTGTAATTTGGAAAAGAATAGGAGATAAAATGTAATTAACTCTTAATACTATGAAATTTGTGTAAAATTCCTATTAAACCTTGTGTGATAATCCTGTCTTATTTGCCACTTATATGAATTTCTTAAAAATTATAATTTGCGAGAAAATCTCAATATTTTATATTTCGCTTTAATTAATTTGTCATCTGATTTATCATAGGGAAGGTTGCTTTATGTCATGAATGGAAGTAGCCGTAGCCAAAGATAGTGCGATGGCACTTGCACTATTTATCTGCTGCTCGTATCCAACTACGGAGAATCTTCGTTGAGGAATAATTCTCCATAAAATTGGTTTTAATAAGTCCAAAGATTAATATGTCTAATCAAATGAACACTACACCAAAGAATTTAGTGATATTTATATTCAGAATCACGATATTTATATAGTGTTGATTATAAATATTTATATTTATTGTTATTATCAATTATAATATAATGATAATTATATTATTTTCACAAAATAATTACGACAAATGTTTTTAATTTGTCGTAGTGGAAACAACACAAATAAGTCCAAAGAATGTTACTAAAATATTAGGTTGACACAACAATATAATCTTGAGGCATCATGAAATTAACAGACTTTCAGTTAATTATGAAATTAGCGAAAACTACAGGTTTATTGCCGTCCACCAAATAATAGTCAGGAAATATATATTATTATATGATATATTTAAATATGTATTTTTAATAAAAAATAATATAAATTTAACTAGCGAGTGTAATTATTATGCGTGATTATGGACACAAATAAGACATTTTGAAAATTTCCAAATTTTGGGAGTCAGGTTGGAATATTTTTTATTTTTTTTCCTTGTCGCGATGAACCATGCTTACAAGTTACAACCGGGTCTCGAATATTAGGAAAATGACTAATTAAAGTAGATTGTGTATCGATCGGTTCGGTTTGGTTTTAAAGTTTATCAGTTTGATTTATTGGTTATCGATTAGTAGAGATGTTAAATCGTTACAGAACCATTAAGATCTTGGCTTAATATCGGTTATTGATCGTTTTTGGTTCGGTTATCGGTTTAACTGTTAAAATTTGACACAAAAAAATATTGAAAATCACTTAGAAACAAGGTAACAAATCAAATGAACCATGTACATGAGTTCACAAGTTACATCTTGCTCAAAAGCGAGTCAATTCCCTAAATGATCACCCAAGTTTAGGGAATTGCCTTGAAATATCATTTATGTTTTATTTAGGATCAAAATATCACTCAACTATCACTATTTTCCTCGAAATATACTTGACACTTCAAAAGTTTCACTCTCTCCTAGTTGGCATGCCATGTCATTGAAGTTTTTTTTTTAAGAATAGACTTATTTAATTCATCAAACTCATTTAACTAAAATAATGATCTTATTATTTTCTAAAAAGTATATATTAGTTTATTAAGAAGAAATATTTTTGCTTAAGAATCTTTTGTCATAATTATTTTTTTATTTTTTTATGCTATGAAGAATAGTTTTTAAAACTTACTATAATGTCATCATTTTTGAATACTTATAAACACATATATTAAAAAAATATCGATATATAAATCACTCATGAATGTCAATTTACATCAATTAATCATATATTATATAATGGATCAATAATATTAAAGGTCAATTAATTATTAAAAATAATTAATTGGGTACTTGAAATCCATACTTACAATATCTTTTTTTGAAAAGAAAATAAAAAGTGAATAATATTTATATTAGATAATAAAATTTTGATATTTATTTATCAGTATATTAATCTCATATAATATGTATATTATTGAATTAAAATAGGCAATTCAGTTAATTATTACTTGTATTTCATGAATTTGGGATGAGATAAGAATATATATTGGTGTTCAAGTGTTTATAAGTTAAAATATAATATAATGTAGCCATAAAAGAATAAAAATAAAAAATAAAATTAAAAAAAATTTAACTAATAATTTTCTCTTTCTTACCAACTTTGTTGTCAACCTTACAAATTTATTTGAATACTTTTATATAAAAAAAAATTGCTTAAAATTTTCAAATAATTTACTTAGGGATTTTGAAAATTACCAAGTAATAATTGCACACAAAGCTTTTTTTATTGAATTTTGTTAGGTAAAAAATATAAAAGAATTAGTTTTTTTATAATCTTTGTTTTGTTGAGACATAAGTTTGATGAATAAAATAGGTCTATTATTTTTAAAATGATGATTTAATAACATGACATATCAACTAGAATAGAAGGAGACTTTTGTGATATTTAGTATTTATTTATTTATCTTGGATAAAAATTAGTAATAATATTATTCACTTTCTATCTTTTTCAAGAAAAAAATATCGTAAGCATGAATTTCAAAATACACAATTAATTTTATTGTAATAGTTAATTGACATTCAATATTATTGATTCATTATAATATTTATGATTAATTGATGTAAGTTAGCAATAATGAGTGATTTGTATATCGATTTTTTTTTTAATGTAGATATTTATAAGTATTCAAAAATTGATGATATTATAGTACGTTTTAAAAACCTATTCTTCATAACATAAAAAAAAAAAAAATTATAATAAAAAATTCTTAAGTATGAAGATTTATTCTTAATAAACTAATATATATATATATATGATCATTATTTTAGTTAAATGGGTTTAATGAATCAAATTAGTCTATTATTTAAAAAAATACTTTAATGACATGTTATGCCAACTAGGAGAGAGTGAGGTTTTTGAAGTGTCAAGTATATTTGGAGGAAAGTAGTGATAGTTGAGTGATATTTTGGTCCTAAATGAAACATAAATGATATTTCAAGGCAATTTCCTAAACCTGAGTGACAATTTAGAGAATTGACCTCCTCAAAAGCAAACACTTTTACATTGTAGAATTTTAAGACAACCAGAAATAAAAGTAGGAAACCAAACTCTAAGTCAAGGATTTTTATATACAAAATGGTATAAATATAATTATTTAATTTACTATCGGGTTATCGGTTAACCCGTTAAGAAAAACAACCTCAAACCGTTAAGAACCGATAACCCGATAACAAAAAAAATCAAAATCGTTATCAAAACCGCTAAACCAATAACCCACTACTATGATAAACCAATAAAAAAATTTCGATCGAATTATCAATTTCGATTAGATTTTGAACAGCCCTAAATTAAAACATAAAAAAGGACCCAATAAAAAACAGAAAAAAGTGAGCAAATCTCTGGAAGAACAAAGAAAACCTATTAAGTTAATATGTTGAATTTTTCCATATGCAATTTGATTAATTGAGTAATTATATATAGTAAATTTTCAAGTAATTTCTACTCCCCATTCTAATTTGTTTGTGATTATCCACTTAATGAGGATAAAGTACTTGACCAAATTTTAGGAATTTTATTTGAGACTTGTTAATTTGATAGAGCAAACATCACATAAGTTTATAATTTCCGTAACTTGATGAATTCGAAAAAAATAAAAATAAATTAAGTTTGATAATGTAAGATGATATCAAACATTATAGATTTACAAATCAAAATTCAACTGTAAGTTTTTTTTTTATGTTTATCGGCGAAACCCAAACCATTGAAATAAGTAAAAGACAAAATTAGTATATAATATAGTCGAAAGTGACTTTCTTGTTTAACAAAGATTTTAGAATGTTTGACCTTAACAATTAATTTAGTTTAATTAGCAGTTTTATAAGATATAACAATAACTAGTTGCTATCTAGTAACAATAACGACTTTTTTCGAGTTTGAGAAAATGTCAAGGTAGTACTAGATATTAATATATACACTCTATTAACGACAAAAACTAGTCTTTTTGACGCGTATATATATATATATATATATATATATATTATATTACTCTTATTTAGAAATGACACTTAGGGTGTACCAACACAACATAAAAGAGTTGTACCAATGACACTTAGGATGTACCAACACAGCATAAAAGAGTTGTACCAAAAGCAATAAGGAATAGTTTCAAAACTAATACAAGTTGTACCATATGTGGACCCATTTGATTAAATTAAAGAGTTGTACGAAAAGCAATAAGGAATGGTTCCAAAAGTCATACAAGTTGTACCATATGTGGACCCGCTTCATTTTACTCCTTATTAGAAGTGAGACTTTAGAGGACGAACACGGCACTACCAAATTGTACACAAAACATTTTAAATTGTACTATAAAATTAATTGTGGCTCATTAATTGTACACGTGACTTTCTACATATACAATAACCCACATGAATAATTACTTTTCTGACTTTTTTTCCTCAGTTTCTCCCTCTATATATTCATTTTTTTTTCTTTTTTTCTACTTTTCATTCTCCCATTTTACTCTCTTTAGTTTATCTTTGATCTTCAAATTTTCATAGATCTTTAAAATATTTTGAATTATTAATTATTATGAATTATAATATTTTGATTTTTACGTAGTTTACAAATATATAAATTTCATTTTTTAAAATTTGAAGATATCATATGCGAATTTATGGTCAAACTTAAAGTATTTGATTCTCGAGAAATAAAAAGTGTCACATAAAACGGGACAGACGAAGGATAACTCTCAATTAAATTTATTTCACTTTTTATTTTCCATTTTTAACATAATTTTTCAAGTTGGATTTCTAGGAATTCTATAGTAGACCCATTTAAATTTTACTTTTTTGTTTTAAATTAGAGAACTTGGCCGCACTTTGCGCGATCATTAACATTAAATATTTTTGATTAATTTTATATTTACTTTGTTGTAAAAAATTGTCGTGAAAAGGCTTTTCTTGCACCTTATTTTAATTTTCATATACTATTATTATTTTTTCTGTCATTTTTCAATGAATTTTTATTTCGATTTAAAATTTAATGTTTATTTTTAAAACTCTGATGGTACAAATTAAGGTGGAGTAGAATATAATAAATGATGATTCTTCTACTAAATAAGAAGATATAACGAAATTGAAAGGGTGAAGTTTTTTTTTTTTGTAAATGGATAGGAAATTCTATTAAGGTATCATTACGTCATTATTCAATATATTTTTAATATAAATTTCATTTGTTGATGCATTTGTTTAGTACTCCCTCTGTCCCTAATTACTTGTCCACTTCTAAATTTACACATTTATTAAGAAATCAATTAATGACATAGTGAGTTTATCATTTTACCCCTATTAATTATGAAGTAGATGAAAAGTTCTGCAATTTTCAAAGTAATTAGTCATTTAATTGAGGGTATAATAGGTAAAAAAAATTGTTCTTTCTTGATTTGTCAAAATGGACAAGTAATTAGAGACAACTATAAAAGGAAAAGTAAACAAGTAATTAGGGACAGAGGGAGTACTAAACAAATGCATCAACAAATGAAATTTATATTAAAAATATATTGAATAATGACGTAATGATACCTTAATAGAATTTCCTATCCATTTTTTAAAAAAAAACTTCACCCTTTCATTTTCGTTATATCTTCTTATTTAGTAGAAGAATCATCATTTATTATATTCTACTCCATCTTAATTTGTACCATCAGAGTTTTAAGAATAAACATTAAATTTTAAATCGAAATAAAAATTCATTGAAAAATGACAGAAAAAATAATAATAGTATATGAAAATTAAAATAAGGTGCAAGAAAAGCCTTTTCACAATAATTTTTTCAAATATATTGACAAGAATTAAAATGAAGCTGTTATTTTATCTTTAAAATTAAGTTTGATTGAATTGAATTAGTACAATGAGAAAAAATATTAAACTAATAACTTTTTCATGTTATTAAATGCATTTTATTTTTAATTCAGTAGTAGATTAAAAGTTCCGAATTAGGATATTTAAATAATATCTTACTCTCTCCTTAATTATTATGGTATTGCAAACATTTATTTTCCTTAAATGGTGATTCATTTTCCATTTACAGTTTTATCCAATTAATTTCTAATGTATTGAATGTGGTTATGGGATATTGAAATAATATCTTTATTTTTCCTTAATCATAATAAAATTATAATTTAACATTTATTTTTCTGAAATGATAATTTTGTTTTAATTCCTAGAACATGTTGTTTACTATATTGAATGTAATTATAATAAAACATATTGTATTTAGTATGACAAAAGAACTCAAAAATTGGAGAAATTAGATAAATAGTAATCTTAGCTTCTAAGAAATGTGACATCATCATTTACATATCCAACTTTTATATATATAAAAGAGTTAAAAAAGAAAAAATAAGTGATTAAACAAAATTATATAAATAACATTAATGATGAGATGAAGATTAAGAAAAAACGTCAAAAAAATTAGTAGTATTGATGATGATAAAAGTTAAATAAATCATTTTTTCTATTATTAAAATTTTTAACATAAAATTTCCAATCTTTTAAAATTAAAAATAAAGCTTAAAAAAAATTTCGACGCAATAATTATTTTAAAGAAAATATAACCAAAATTGTCAAAAAAAATTAATAAAAATAAATAACTATCTATTAGTAAGAATGGTGTCACTACATTTTCTATTTTTACTTTATTGTTACGTATGGATAGAAACTTTTACAAGAAGAAATGATCCAAAAATTTAAAAATAATTATTCCTTAAATAGTGATTCCTTTTCCATTTACAGCTTTTCAATTAATTTTTAATGTATTATATATGGTTATGGATATTGGAATAATAATTTTATCTTTCCTTAATCATAATAAATTATATTTTAACCTTTGTTTTTGTGAAATGATAATTTTCTTTTCATTCGTACAACATATTGATTAATATATTAAATGTAATTATAATAAAACATGTTGTATTTAGTATGACAAAAGAATTCAAAAATTTTAAAAATTAAATAAATAGTAATCCTAACTTCTAAGAAATGTCACAAATATATATATATGTGTGTCTGTAAGAAAATGATATAAATTACATTAATGATGAAATGAAGATTAAGAAAAGAAGTTAAACAAATTAATAATAATATTGATGATGATAGGAGTTAAATAAATCATTTTTTATATTTTGTAAATTTTCAATATAAATTTTTCAGTCTTTTAAAATTAGAAAATGCTAAAAAAATAAAACTAAAACTAAAAATCGAGGCAACAATTATTTTAAGGAAAAAATAACAAAAAATGTCAGAAACATTGATCAGAATAAATAAGTATCTATTGCTAAGAAGGTGTCACCCCACATTTTCTATTTTAGCTTTATTATTACATATAGATAGAAACTTTAAGATGAAGAATGATCCAAATATTTTAAAAATGACAAATCAATTATGTAAAAATACATGTGTAATTCTTATAAAGTTATAATAACTAATTTCTTCAAATAAATAATTAAATGAAAGAAAAAAAAGTAATTAAGAAAATAATATAAATAACACTATTTATGAGATTAACAACATTGATGAGGAAAGGAACTAAATATGATCATCTTTTTTAAATTCTTTTTTAAGAAAATATATATAAACTTTAATCAAAGATAAATAAGAAAAAAAAAACTTTAATTAAAGATACAAAAAATCAAGACAAAATAAAAGAAGAAAGAAATTAGAAGAATAATGAGGTTGAAAGAAATAATATCTAATTTTCTCTCTTTTTCAAATCACAAAATAAATTTTTGCTTGTTCTCCTCCTAATTTGATACGAATTCCATAAATAGAATGATTTTTTCTCCAAATAATTTTTCTTACCCTTTGAAACACTAATCAGCTTTCTTAGAAATTTCTCAACCACAATGAATTTTCTTTCCTTGTAGGGGGAATGAACATTTTTTCAAAAAGTCTTTTAATTTGAAGAGAACTTTTTTACAGGATCTCTTTCTTTACATCAATGTCTTCACAAGAATCATGAGATATTCTCTCTTTCTCCTTTGTTAAAAAAGTCACATGACCTAGAAATTTGATGGACATCTTAGCGACAAAAGTTGATACCATATATTGATCATTATCGTCAGAAGAAGAAGAGCCAAAGTGAAGAAATTTGTTCTTATTTGTTACAAATGCTCAACTATCTTTTTTTTATAGGCTAAATAATTATAAACAGTTATAAAAAATGAATAGTTTTTATCTTTTCATCTTCCATTTTCATTTACTTAAATCTATATTAGTGTAATGGATGTTATAAAGGGCATAATTAATCGGGTATGACATAAATACTTTTTAAAAAAAATACAAATAAAAAATACAAAACAAAGATAAAATGTCAAAAAAAGGAAAAAAAGATGAATACAAATATTGGTCATAGAGAGATGCCACATCAAATTGTCAATATTCAGCTTTATATATACATATATAGGTTCATGCCCTTAGATGTTATTTTATACTTTAGCTGGCATCGACATTTTTGTAAATCTGATATCTACTTTGGAACATTTTATAATGTGGCATAGGCTGACAATTGAGATCATAAATTTAAAATAATAAAATTTAATTTATTATAATACTAATATCAATATCATAAAGATATATATATATATATATATATCATTTAAAAAATATATAAAAAGTATTATAAATTGAAATAATTAACCGCTTTATTTTTTTTTAAAATCATATAACTAATTTGATTTACACTCCAAAATTCATAGGTGTCACATAATTTAGACATTAATTCTTTATTACTTAATATATGTAATTATATCAATGACATATAAATTGAAATAAAAAATTACATATTTTATTTGAAAATCACGTAATAGTACTATAAGGTATAATAATTAACAACTTAACATATTTTAAAATTTTGTGTTGTATAAGCAAATTCCATATGTCTCATGTAATTGAGACAGAGAAAAACATATATTGGTTTAAAATAAATAAAAATATTATAAATTATAATAATTAACAACTTAAAATTTATAAAAAAAATCGTTTAAAAAAATTTAGTTGGCTCTCCAAATTTTAATCGATATTACAATGATTAAAACATAGAAATTAACATAGATTGGACTCGTGCTGACATTTTATGTTTTCCTTTTTTTAAATTATTTCTTTTATACTTTATATAAAATAATTTTTTTTATGTTAAAAAAGTATTATAAAATCATAATAATTAATAGCTTAAAATATTTGAAAACATATAAAAAGTTTTTGTTAACTTTCAAAATTTCATCTATACCACATAAATTGGGAGAAATATAGATATATAGATATTTTAAGTTTGCTAATTATTGTGAGTTTATAGTACGTTTTATGTAATTTTCATAAATATTACTCGCTTTGTCCTGATCTATGTGATACAAATGAAATTTCAAAAGTCAATGAATTTTTTATAAGTTTTTTTTTTATTATTAACTTGTTAATTATAGTGATTTATAATATATTTACGTAAAACATACTCTAAACAAAAATAATTAGCAACTTAAAATAATATAAAAACAATACTAAAAAATTGATTAACTTCAAATTTCATATGTACCACATAAATTAAAACATAAACAATAACATATATTGGGCCCCGTGCTAGCACGGGGTCCCATATCTAGTATATATATATATACTAGTTACAGAATCAGTGCTAGGACGAACACAATATATGTTACTCTTTTTGTTTCAATTTATGTGGTACATATGAAATTTGAAGTCAACTAATTTTTAAATATGCTTTGAAATATTTTATGATGTTAATTATTAGTACCATTTATAGTACGTTTTGCGTAATTTTCACATGATATATGTTACTCCTTTTGTCCCAATTTAAGTGACATAAATGGATTTGAGAGTTAACTAAAATATTTTATCTATATATTTTTAAATATTTTAAGTTGCTAATTATTGTGATTTATAGTACCTTTTAAATTTAATTTTCACATACTAATATATATTACTCCCTTTGTCTTGATTTATGTTATACAAATGAAATTTTAAAAGTCAACCAATATTTTATAAGTTCTTTTTGATATTTAACTTGTAATTACTATTTATAGTATATTTTATATATTTTACATAATATATATTTCTGCCTTTACTTGAATTTATATGGTATATATTGAATTTTGAGAGTTAAATAATATATGATCAAATGTATAGAGCTTAGAAGAAATTATGGATACCATCAAAGATCCAGAGCATAGAAGAATTTGTTCAGAAATTTCACTGTTCTTATTTTACAATTTTACAGTTCCGCAACTAATTTCAGGTGAACAAATTCAATGATTTCTATATGGTTTGACCTGCACTCTGTCTATTCACCAACAGAGTCAATATATTCTATATCGAACTCTAATCCATATATTCCCTTTTCAAAAACGTTAACCAAACGTTTTTCAAACTCTAATCCATATATTCCCTTTGCGAAAACGTTAACCAAACGTTTTTCACTTGAGGTTGATGCGTACAGATGAATTTATGTAGTCAACTTAACTATCTGTTGAGAATATGCGCAAATTTTGAATTGAAAATGTTCAATTGAAAAACTCCATGATATATTCAGCTCTTCAATTGAAACAGACAATAATTAAATGACTAAATAAAATTTGCTGACAAATTTAAGGGACTGACAATGTATTTAAACCTAATGATAATAATGTATTAGCCACAAAAACAGGGTATTCATAACAAAAATTCTTTGATCTAAAGTTAGCAAGCTGCAAAAAAAAAAAAGCAAACAGTGAATTAATGCCTTGCAGAGTTTGCCCTTATTATGTTAAATCTTCGTGTTCCACCTTAATTTTCATATGTAGTTCCTATGTTACATACTTTTTGAAAATGAAATTTATGAACTCATTTAAACTCTTTAACCAGCCCGTGTTACAATCAAACACTATATATGTTTAATGTTTTACGTTCTACCAAATACTCGGAACATTTTAATATGAGATAGATAGTGTTAAAATAAACCCAAATATAAGTAATTCGTTCAGAATTTTATGGGGTGGATTTATGATAATCTGAATTGGCTCAATCTTAATTTATTCAAGTCTGAATTCATAATACTCTTCAATTTCAACCCGTTTTAAGACTCTTTATTTGCATTGTGTAACGTATGTTTCTATATTGAAAATATGAATTACTATCTATTAGGATTTATCTATTAATTTGTAACTTTTTAATTTTTAATTTTATTTTCTTGAGTTGAAATTCAAATTGTGATTGTAAATAGGTAAATAAAGATATACTAAAATTATTATGATTAAGTGGGTCAAATTGGATAGGTCCCGACTCAACTTGGAGGAATTGACACATACATACTACTATTATATACAATTGGCAACATATAGCCCAATATTAATTAGCAATTAATAGTCCCAAAAAAAATAGCACGTATTAGCCTAAAGAAATATAACAAACTTTTTACAGTTTTTTTTAACCATGTGCAACCAATTGCATTAATTAAGGAGATATGGGGTTATTTTTTCTTTCTTGTTTGTAACTCTTAACGCAATTTACAATAACATAATGATATAGTTGAATGTAATTTTATGAATTATTTTTTTACTAATAGACGGTAATTAGTTTATTAAAAAACAATTGCCTACTTTTAAGAAGTGAAAAACAAATATTTATTAATTAACCCATTAAAAAAAGGTTATGTGAACTTTCAAGTAAGAAGTTTTTTTTAAAATTATTTAATTAACTTAATAAAAAATTATGACTACTTTTAAGGTAAGAAAATATATTATTAATGCTCAATTAACATGTATTAATTATCAAATAACTGAAAATAATTAATCAAATAATATTAAGAGACAATGATTTTTAATCAAAGTTGCAATTACATAATGTATACATAAAAAAGTACTATATGTATACACAAAAGATTATTCATAAAATAGACATGTAAATTTTATTGATGTATACAGTAACTGTAGCATGTATACATAAACTTTATAATATATACATAAGAATATTATCAACAATTATAGGTATTAGTTATCACCATAATGAATACAAGAATATGATACATATATAAATTAAATTTTATTCATAAATTTTACATGTGATTTTGTTTATGTATACATTAATTGCACTATGTATACATCAGTTCGTATTCATCTATGTATTCATTGGTCTGTATTCACCTAATAAATTTATATACATTTATTCAAATTGAGATTGACATTCATTGGTATACATGAATTGAGTCGTATTCATCAAAATCAACATTCCGATTTTGTACGAGGATCATACTAGAACCTAATTTCTTACCCATGAAATTGAAAACAAAATTTTCAAATACTATAACCTGAATTTTTGGCAATTTTTTTTTTAAAACTTTAATTCTACAAATCTCGAAATTTCAAAATTAATTGGGCAAGAAATGCTACATAATTATATATTAAAAGAAATCTTTGGGAGGATCAATTGATAAACATATAGTTTATCTGATTAGCATAAACATAATGAATTAAGGAGACTAAGAAAAAATTTAGAAGAGAAACAAATATATATACGAAAAAGATTTTAGAAAAAAAAAGAAAAAAAAAGGGATGAATAACCTATAATTTCGTAAAACAAAATTGAAAAAACTTCAATTCCACAAATCATGAAATTCAACAATAAATTGGACAAGAACAAGATTATATATAGAAGATGATTTTTAGAAGTATACATGAATAAACATATTGTTTTATGTAATTTTCTTAACAAAGTGAATTAAGGAGAAGAATTAAAAATTTGGGAGAGAAACAAATATATGTATGAAAAGAATTCTAGAAATAGAAAAGAAGGAGAAGAAGAAGAAGAAGAAGAAAAACTTTATTTTAAAATGGTTAACAAATAAAAAGGAGAGATAAAATAGGAATAATAAAACAATAATTTTTTCCTATTCAAGAAAAAAAAGGAGCAATCAAACGTGATTTAGAAAAAAATAAGGAGAACAAAAATACATTTTTTCAGAAAAAGAAAAATAACTATTGAATGCCAAATAAATAAAACAAAGTCTTTTTCTTGCTAAAAAATTAAAAATGAGCTATTTATTGCCAATTTAATCTATAAGTTGTCATGTTATGCCATTTTATCCTAAAAACTTTAGCATCTTTGATCCCAAAGTAAATTTGAGTCGGTCATGACCCAATTTATTACTATTTCAACTCATTTGAATATTTCAAATTTCAATTCAATCTGCCTGTTTAACTCCCTTGGCGAGGGACCTAATGAATAATTTTTTTTTGACTTCATTCACGTACTGAAAGTAACATTTTTCAAAACACGCAGTGTCTTTTCTTGGCAGTTTAGATAAGAGAACTCAGCATGGACCAATAAAATGGGTACGTTTAATTTGTAGCATACCGTTTAAATTTTCAAATAAAGCGCATGTGAATAATGTGACTATCTTTTTTTTCATCTTCAATAATGCAAGCTAATGTACCCTACCCAAAAAAAGAAGAAAAAAAAAATGTGTGAAAAGATACAAAAGAAAAATATCAGTACTAGTTGTGTGTATAAAAGATAAAGCTGCAGTACTATTGGTGTAAGTTGTTGATAACTTAAGCAGGTACCATTTCTCTCTTTCTTCCTTATCTTGTGTTTGCTAAGGCCTTATGCATTGCTTTGTTTACTTGTTTTTGTTTTGATTTTCTGCAGAGATCGAAAATGCAGAAGCATAATACTACTAATATTTATAACTTGTTCAACATCATCTTGTTGATACTTGTGGGGTTGCCATTGAGCTCGTTATCGAAGCATGACGATAATTATTCGGAGAAATATGCAGTGATATTTGACGCCGGAAGCACTGGTAGCAGAGTTCATGTCTTCCGTTTTAACTCAAATTTGGATCTCCTCAATATTGGCAATGATCTTGAACTCTTCTTGGCGGTACCTACTTAATACAACACTACTACACTTCTACTTATATATGCATTTCAATTTGTTAATTTTATTTTGATTTGACATGAAGTTTAAGAATTTTTTTTTAAAAAAAGACTTTGAATGTTGTAGATTTGTTGTCATAGATTAAAGATATATCAAAACATCTTTTAATTTGTGGTCTTAAATATCTCAGTTAAAAAATAGTAACTAAAGAGTTGCTAATAAGAGAAATAGACATTTTTTTAAACCCCAATATAATTCGCAGCCGCGACAACCTCTACCCTTTGGGTGAACACTCTGTGGTAAACCCTCTACTGTGTAATAGACTGCAAACCACACAGAGGATGTAAACTACACTAGGCAAGCACTATGACTCAGAAGACATTGAGGGGGGATCGGTCACAAGTCATATGTATGGATAACCACTCTCCAGACCAACTGAGTCATCCCGAAGGACAAATAGACTTTTTTTTAAAACAAATTAAACAGGAAAATAAGATAAACAAATTGAAAAGAATGAACTAGTAGTAATTTTGCACTGTTATTTGTTAGGACCAAAATAATTATGTGTCATGTGGAAGTTAGCAAAACAAATCTCGAAAGACCACGAGTAAGAAGACAAACGAGAAATATACCAAAAGACACAAAGATTTAACGTGGTTCGGTCAATCGACCTAAAGGAGATGAGCAATTCCACTATATAAATATGAGAGTGCAAAATATAGAGAGAAACAACCTCAATCAATTCACTCAGAATACATGGGAGGTTCACACAAGTGATAACGTATCAAGCTTGTGTCCCACAAATTCCCTCCCTAACCAAAACTCTCAATGCCCTTAAGACTACATTGTGAATGCTGATTAATTTAGAAGGAACAAACCTTTATAGAGTCCTAAACTTTTTCTTACGAGAATAGGATTAGCCAGATCTTAAACCTTTTTATAAAAGAAAAACCTATTTATGATAAGAAACTCACTGCAATTAATACCAACATTATTTACCAAGATCTAGTTATAAGTGAGTTTTTCTTTTTCTTTTTCTTTTTTACCTTTACAGATAAAACCAGGTCTGAGTTCATATGCAGATGATCCAAAGGCAGCTGCAAATTCTCTAAAGCCCCTTCTTGAGAAAGCTGAAGCTGTTATTCCTAAGAATTTACAGTCTCAAACCCCTATTAAAGTTGGGGTCAGTTAATAATTAACTATTTACATTACTCTTAATTCTGATCAAGATTCATAATTATATTAATCCATATGGTTGAGAAAACTAGTACTATTTGTATTAATTAATATCATTCTTGGATTAATCTTAATTGATACAGGCAACTGCAGGGCTGAGGTTGTTAAAGGGTGATTCATCTGAAAAGATTTTGCAAGCAGTACATTTTTTATCCCTACTTACCTTCATTAGTTGGAAAAATGATCTTAATTATTGTATTATTTGATAATCCTTCATAGTACAAATTAATCTTACTAGTTTAATTATTGTTTTTTCTTATTATAATTCCTTGATTAAGGTAAGAGATTTGCTGAAAAATGAAACTACTCTGAGTTATAAGGATGAATGGGTCTCTGTTCTCGAGGGAACTCAAGAAGGTTCTTATTTTTGGGTAAGTTTAATTATTATCAAACGTTCTTAATTAACGTGACAAAGTAATAGTTTTGTGATTTTACTGTTATGATTTGATAAATTACATTTGGTGTTCATATGTCGAAATTAACCTGGTAAGAAGTCCAATTCAAGTAAAAAATAATAAGAACTGGGGTAGGAAAAGGAAATTACAATACAGAGAATCCAACCCTCATCAATAAAAATGAAAGTTCAGGTAGCCAAACAACTAAAGGAATAATGTTATGAAACGTGTTTAAATTTATAGATTGGCATTCAATTTTTTTAAACACTAAAGCGACTATACTGATTATTTTATAGCGAAAAATCACTTTGGGAAAGCTTAGTGGTTTTTTTATTAAAAAAAAAAGTTCAGTTAATTTGGTACAATAATAAAAAAAAGTTGAAATCATACCTTTTTGTATTTAGAAAATAAACTGCTTTTCATTGGTAAGAGTGACAGAGTTGGCTGAGCATAGTATCTCTTAAATAGGATCACAAGTTTGATGCTTTCTTGATTGAGCTTGTTGTACAAGGCTTGCCCAGTGCAATTTACTTCTTCGTTATAGTTTACATACTATTACACAGGAGCAAAATGTATCGTAAACGCAACTGAAGGATAGCAGCTGCGCATTTGCATCAACAGTTAAAATTTGAATGACTTTTGTTTTTCTCCTTAAACAAAATGCAGGTTGCTTTGAACTATTTGTATGGGAATTTGGGGAAAAATTACCCAGACACCATTGCTACAATTGATCTTGGAGGTGGATCAGTCCAAATTGCTTATGCTGTCTCAAAAGAAAGTGCTTTAAATGCTCCAAAGCTACCAAATGGAGACCCTTATGTCCAACAAAAATCACTTCTTGGAACTAATTATTACCTCTATGTTCACAGGTTCCATTTCTATTATTTATATTTATTTTATAGTACATTAATGTTTTCTAATCAATAAATTTATTTAAATACTCAAAAGCATAATTAATTAACAACTTTATTGTTGTCTTCGTTCTATAGTTTTCTTAATTATGGACTATTAGCGGCTCGAGCTGATATTTTGAAGGCTTCTAAAAATTATACTAGTCCGTGCATCGTGGAAGGGCACAATGGTACTTTTCCTTGAACGAATACTTGAGCTAATATTTTGGTGCATTAATTATTGAAAAAAATTTGGATTTTGGTCCTTATGATATTAGACTAATTATATTTGACCTTCAATTAATTGAAACGTGCAATGCTTGTGAATACGCTAATTGTTCTACTATTTAATTATTCATGTGTTATGTTAAACTTGTACTATTATGATAAAAATAATGTGTTGTTAATAGTAATCATAACATACTTCATACATAAAGGAGTACTATAACACACCCATTTTAATTAATTCAAAGTTATTTTTATTTTTATTTTTCCGAATTTTTACTAATAATTGAGAGATTGAAAGTGCTATTATCTCTTAATAAAATACTTACAATTTTTTTTTATCCTTGAAGGGTACTACACATATAATGGAGTAGCTTATAAAGCTGCATCACAAAAACAAGGTCCAAATATTAGGAGATGTAAAGCAATAATAAGAAAATTACTTCAGCTTGATGCACCTTGCCAACACAAAAATTGTTCATTTGCTGGGATTTGGAATGGTGGAGGTGGAGCTGGAACAAAAAATCTCCATATCTCTTCATTTTTCTATGATTATGCTTCTACAGTAAGTACATGATTATATTACAAAAATGAAATAAGTATATTTATGTCATGACTTGATTAATATTTTAATTTAATGTAGGTTGGTATAGTGGATCCAAAAGAGCCCTCTGGTATAACTCAGCCAATACAATACTATAAAGCAGCGACGCTGGCTTGTAAGACTAAGAAGCAAAACATGAAATTAGTATTCCCTAACATTGGCGATAAAGATATACCCTTTATCTGCATGGATCTATTATATGAATACACTTTGCTGGTACATGGATTTGGTAAGAGTATTTAATTTCTCTTTTTTATTTATTGTTTTGTTATCATACATTTTAATTACTCTTTTTTTTTTTTGTAATTAATGAATAAACAGGCATTGATCCAATCAGAAAGATTACAGTGGTGCATCAAGTTAATTACAAAAATCACCTTGTTGAAGCTGCATGGCCATTAGGCTCTGCTATTGATGCTGTCTCATCCACAACATCAGAAAAATTGATTTCATATGTTGGGATAAGTTATTAGTGTTAATTTCGTTCTCATGTGTTAAACTAATTAGAGCAATTTCTCCTATGGTGAATTTAGTAGGAGCAGCTGTTTCTATTGAATCTCCTCATTTGGTACTTCAAAAATAAATGGTGTTTTCTTTTTAATTTTACACTTTAAAATTGAGATTTATTTAAGCAATCTTAAAGAGATTTTCAAAATCAAGATTTTCTTGTTAATTTATAAGGGAGTAATTTTAATATTTTTCTCAATTATTTCTTGTTGTAATATAATTAATTAATTTTCATATGATTTTATTAATCTAAAATAGTTTGCTCACATTTTTATCTTTATATTATATATTTATATTACGGAGAAAAAAGAAAGAAAAAAAAGGACAAAAATAGAGAAAGGAACTAAAAAAGAAGAAGAAGATAAACTGATGAAAAAAAGGAGAAATAAATTAAAAGAAAAAAAAAAGGAAAAACAAAGCAAAATCAAAAAATAAATAAAAAAAATGGACAAAAGCAGAGAATTTTTGACCAAAATAAGTCATTATTTAAATCAATTCACCAAAATAATATGTTTTTTAAATTTTTTACAAAACTAGTATAAATGTACTTGACAGTAACGTATTAGGTATTATTTTATTAAAAAAAATAAATGACAAAAGGACAAACATTTGACGGAGTAAACAGACTGAAAACGTTACTGACAGTAACGTTTTAACGTTAAAACATTACTGTCCGTAACATTTTAAGCTTAAAAAGTAACTTATCCCTAAACTAAAACAAACGATGTCATTCGCATCACCATATTATGCGTTTCAAAACCCTTATGCAGCCTCCCCATTAGATTCATTGACGTTCCCAACCCTTGCTGCTCTGTGCCTAATCCGCCGCCATCGGTGTTGTCGGAAAAACGAGATTCAGGACAACTTACTATCATAAATCTTTCGAAAAGTATAGAACATAGTTTTTTTTTATGCTTGAGGTATGTTTTCTCTTTACATAGTAGAAGAAATGCTTGGATATCATCTTAATATTCCCACAATTTAGCTGACATACAATTCATAATTCTGTCCATCTAGATTTGATTAGGTGAAATCTAATTTTATAAAGGGTTAGGGGTCATTATTTTCCTTTGTAAATGTCTCATCTTTCTCGTTAAAAGGATGAGGTATGTCTATTTTTTTTTATGTATCTCACATATATTATCATCGTTAACTCAGTAATTTCAAAATTTCTTGCCGCTGTCAGCTGCTCTAATTTATATGGAAAAAAGTATCAATCTACCTCTAAAATATTTGATATGAGGCAATTTTACAAGAGAGACCCTTCTGTTTTTTTTTTTGTAGCTAAAGAGTAATTCAGCTTAGAAGTCTAAATTGTAAGTCTTGCATTGTTGAACCATTAAGCTAAGTGTTTCATTAGCTCTATCAGTAAAACTTGACTTCCTTTTTGTAATGTGAACAATACAGAACTGTATTTGCTCTCAGATGACTAGATTGGGTGTAGTAATTTGTAACCACTGCATCAATATGATGTATGTAACCATTGCAGCGAGGTAGTCACCCTTGGCGGTGATTGACCGGAATACCAACGACCCCAACATCACTCAGATCCAGCTCACTGGTGACTCGAGAGTTCTTAGTAAGCAATTTAATCTTTTAATCTTATATCAGTACACTTCAAAATTAAAGAGGATGATGATCTTAAAACTTCTAAATGTGATTTTGTTAACTTTACCTCACTTTTGAAGTGTGCTGCCAAGAAAACATTACATAATAATTCGGGCTAACATTTAAGTTTACTTTCATGTGTATTCCATAGGTATTTTTTATGGCTAATAATAGTGAATACAAGTTGGATCCCGATCCATTGGAATCGAATGTATTAACGGGACAACTTACTCATAGATCACAAGATATATGGGAAGGGAATGTTAATATGATTCTTAATACGAGGAGAGAAGATGGAAATTTTTGGAAGCTCATAGAGAAATATCCTATCCATCCACGAGTTCTTGAAGTAATTAGATTATCTGGATTATATGGTGTTTACAAATCTAATCAGCCTGCTATTGACCGTAGTTTGATCACTGCATTAGTTGAGCGGTGGCGTCCCGAAACTCATTCTTTTCACTTTAAAACAGGCGAAGCAACAATTACCTTGCAGGACGTAGAAGTGTTGTATGGATTACCTGTGAATGGTGATCCAGTACTTGGTAATGAAATGATAAGGACCATAGGGGATTGGCAAAACATTTGTCAAAGATTATTAGTTTTGTTCCATCTCGTGAAGAAAGGTTGCTGCATTTAATGCACACATGTTAAGCCAACCACAGTTGCCGAACATGGCAACACAAAATATGGTCAATCAGAAGGCAATATGTTATATCTGATGGTTATTTGAAGCTTATGTACTTGCCTATGCTTGAGGACATCGATAAAATTGGGTCTTATAGTTGGGGGAGTGCGACCATGGCATACTTATATCATTTTCTTTGTAAAGCCTCAAGAGTACCCAAAATGAGATAGCCGAATTTTTGCCACTACTTCAGGTATACCTAACAATTTATTTATATTTCTTACAGTTACTAGTTTTGGACATATGTGTCTCATATCATATTTTCTCTCCATATATATAGTCTTCCTTTAATTTGTCTCCGTAGTGTTATTGGAGGATGAGAATTTTAAGAGATGTAATCCTAAAACTCTTTCTCCTAGATTTGGGCATGGGAGAGAGTCACTGTCCTTGGTCCTCAAATAGTAGCTCAGAGAGATGCGAGAACTATTTCTCATGTTGGTTTGCCTAGGGGTCCACATGCTACTAGATGGTTTGCGCATCTTAGTTGGACGAACACTACCAAGCATATGTTGAAAGTTTATAGGGATGCACTTGACTCTATGATAGAAGATCAGATACAATGTAATTTTTACTTATTTATAAAGATAGTAAATGTAAAGGGTCACTTTGCTCTTTTCCTTTTTCATGTAGTTTATTTGGGAACCGTATTCCGATGACTTAATTGAGAGTCTTCCTCTCTATTGTCACGCTAGACGAAATATATGGCGAGTTAGAGTTTCAATATTTTGTTGGGATGTGGTTGAGGTTCATTTGCCTGATCGTGTTATGAGGCAATTTGGACTACAACAAGTTATACCAACTCCGTTTTCATTTGATTCAACCACTTTCGTCATGATCGTCAGGGAAGACCAAATGCAAATTAGGAGTTTGAACATGCATATTGGTTATCATTTTGGAACCAACGCCTCCAATATAGTTGTGATGCACCGGTTAATAATGAATCACTTCGCTATGATGATCCATATCTTATTTGGTTCAGGCGCATTACTCGTCTTGTTATTGGTAATCCTAATTCACGTCCTCAAAATCAACAAGGTTATGTGCCTAATTCGACGGCATATGAAACTATGGTATGTGCCACCTCATTAGCTTAAATTTCTAAATTTGTCTTTATTGATTTTAGTGTGTCATTTATTTTGTTTAGTGTTGTTGCTGCTAAGTTTTTCATTGTTCTTTGTTCACTGCTAAGTGTTGAGAAAAATGCTAAGGTAATATATATATGAAAATTAAAAGAGTGAGAGTAGTGAAGTGGGGCTACTGATGAGGTGATATAAATGATGTTTTCTTTTTTATGAATGATTGGAAACAACCAGTTGCACAAGAAAAGCTAAACATTAATGGCCACCCGCAAGAATGGTGGTAGAGTAGTAAGTACTTTTATTAAGTAACACTTTTATTACTAGATCTCTTTTACATATTTCAGTTGGTAGTGAGTTCATTGCTCAAGTGACAGTCCGATCTAAATAATCAGATTAATGGAGTAGCTTTTAGTGTTAGGAAAAATAAATATTTACCATTTTGAAAAACAGTGGTTCACGGATACATACAGAAATGCAAATCTTTACTTTTTTTATCTTTTACATTAAATTACTTTCACTTTAATTTATTTAGGTGCGTCATATTCATTCGATGGTTGATGAAGCTAAAACACTTGGTGATATTCCATCATATGAGGCCTTATACATGTTTAGAAAAATGGTGCGAGATCAAGGTTCTGATTGTTTGAAATATGTTCATGAGGCTGACAGGGTTCATGTGTCAGCCGATTATAGAAGAGATGTGGTACAATCTATCCAGTTACATCCCCTAGTTCGTAGACGAGGAAAAGGTGGTGTTGCTGGTAGAAGAGAAAGTGCTGTTAAAAGAGGACAAACACGTGTTAAAATGGATCAGGCAACACAAAATGCCCAAGCAGCCTCACAAGATGATCAAGCAACATCCAATTATAATATTGGTTCCATTTCAAGAGGTTGCACTCATGAATTCACTCAGGCATCAAATATGACATATCAACCGTCACAAACAGATATCATGCCATACGTGACGCCATAGACTCTACAAACATCAAGTCATCAAAGTCTCTCATCACTTGAGAATGTCGTTGATAATTATCAACCTCAATATTTTGAGAATGTCCCAAACTTTACCTCATCGCCTATGCCACTGAACATTGAGACCCCTGATGCTACTAATAATTTAGAGGACCCGAATCATCATGTGGACGATAATGATCCAAAGGATGCAAATAAAGGCGGTGATGCGACTATTGAAGATAGTGAACCATCAAGGAGGGAAAAGCGTAAAATTAAACTTAAGCCTTGTGGGACTGGTATTTTAACATCTTACATTTTTTATTTGGTTTTACTATCTTTTTGAATAATAGATCATTTATATTTTCTTTACAGGCGGTCACTATGCTATCCAACAGGTCAAAAAAAAAAGAGCAAAGAATAAGTAATGAAAATTTTTGGTGCTGCTGAAAATTTTTGGTGCTACTGAAAATTAGTATTTTAGTGACAGTAACTCAACATTATAATCACTGCACTTTTTGGTCTAGGTATTTATTTTCACTTTGTGAATAGATTACTTTAATTTCAAAAGTATGAAGGCTTCAGAATGGTGACAGTAACTTAACATTATAATCACTGCACTTTTTGATCTGGGTATTTATTTTCACTTTGTGAATAGATTACATTAATTTCAAAAGTATAAAGGCTTTAGAATGGTGATGCAAATTTACATTGCCTATTTTAAAAGGTGTTGCCAGAAGGTGTTGACATTTTAAAAGGTATAAGTTTAAAAGGCTTCAGAACTATGAACTTGGTCATGAAAATACAATTTGAAATGAAGCAAAATACATAATTAGAGCTGTTTGAAAGTTAAAAAATACATAATTAGAGCTGTTTGAAAGTAAGAAATACATAATTAGACTACCCACTTAAGTTTGATTTCGAGTTGGACATCGACGCCTGTCATGCCTGGTCTGTCTACACAATCCACAAGCCCGCCCATATATTGCAGGATCACGATCCATCTCATTACGAATTCTAGTGGTCCTTGATCGATTGGGATTCCGATACAATTCATTACTTTTTATTATAAAATTTGGCGATGGCTAATATGCCTCGTGTCCAATCGGTGAGAATGACCCAGAATATGTTACAACATAATTCTCTATTGTGAAATGTTCGCTGACAAAATTTCTAGCTAGCGCTCCCATTCTTTCAATAACCTTCATGACATGTGAACACGGGAAGTCTAAATTAGCCCATTTTTCACAATCACATTTTTTTTCACTTAGTGAAACACAGTGAGGATTACCACCAGTACCATCAATCTGTATAGATCTAACCTCATATACCCCTGTGGATATATTCCAATCATAAACAAAGTATCTTTTTGAACTTTCATAGTTCTTTTCCCACTTCATTTTGAAACTGCTTGTCCATAATTCATTTTGCTCAACAAGTTGGTGAGATGTTTGGCATCTACGAGTATATCGTTCAACGGTTTGCTCCAATGAAAGTCTAACCATGGCAGTGACAGGCAAGCTTCGAGTTTTTTTTGGAAGTCTTTTGAAAGACTCTGAAAGATTTGTTGTCAATACTCCCCATCTTTTTCCATCATCATGGCTAACAATCCATTTGTTCAATGAAATTCGCATGAGGTATTCATATGCTTCTCTATTTTCTTCTTGAATTTCCTACATCAATGCTTCAAATTTTCTTACTTGATGAGCAATAGCAGCCCTCCACATCAGATTACTGAGGTCCCTGTTTGGAAATTAAGATTGAAAGTTACTTTTAAGATGCCTTAAACAAAATCGATGAAAGGCCCGGGGCTCTTGAAATTGCCACAATTCTGATAAACTAGTCAAGATTCCTTTTGTCCTATCAGAGATAATACATATGTCTTCTCTATCCTTTATCACATGTGTACTCAGTTTCCTAAAAAACCATTTCCATGCCACTTTCGACTCCTTGTCAACAATAGCAAACGCAAGAGGAAGAATGTTATCATTTCCGTCAACTCCAATAGCAATTAACAATTTTATCTCATATTTACCATACATATGAGTTCCATCTACTGAAATAACAGGATGACAAGTTTGGAATCCATCAATACATGGCTTGAAAGCCCAAAATACAAACTTGAAAGTTTTTACCTCTGGCGAACTCATTGTCTCTTCGTGTTTCCATTCCACAACTGTTCCAGGATTAAAGTATTGAAAAGATGCAAAAAAATTAGGAAGCTTACTAAATGATTTTTGAAAATCACCATATACTAATGTAAATGCACGTTGACGCCCAAGACACACTTTTCTATATGTTACTTGATGACCAAATTTTTCATGAACCTTAGAAATGACATCCACTATCAACAATTTGGGATTTTTACGTATTTGATTTAAAAACAAAGATGCAATTAAATTGGTATCTAAGTTAGTATGACCCGTTGTAAGCCCTTCAGTTTCACATCTATGATTATTAAAATATTTTCCTATCTTCCAAAGACTACCTCCAACCTTCCGACCTCGAAGAAACCATGGACAACCCAATGAATCAAAAAATATACATCTCACAGTCCATATGCTCTTTGTTGATATAACAACCTTGACTTCTTTATTTTTGAGCAAACTCCAAATTGTCACAGCTTGTTTCAACTTAGTTTTGCTGCTAAAACACATATTTTTTTCTAAATCTTTTTTTGCATCCTCGGACCAAACAGAACAACATTTCATTTCGGATTCACGAGTAGAGATAAAAATATCTTCCTCGTTCTCCAATGTTGTAAAGTAAGGTATATCATTATTTTGCATTTCAGATACATCTTGATCACATTAATTTTGAAGATTTACCCCACTATTATTTTGAGGTAAATCTCCAATATCTTCATCGGATTCACTTTCAATGGCTTTACTCTCTCCATCATCTTCTGAAGGTTCATCCTCCTCCGAATTTTCATCACTTCTTTGAGCATGTGCATCATTACACAAATCAAAGGTAGCTTCATCTTCTCTGTAGAAAAAGAAGAAGTTAATTTCATGAAATACATAAAATGAAAATAATTAATTATTCATGCTACTAAATAGAATTAGTATTTTTTTATATGAAAAGATTACTCTACCTGATTTCATATTGATTGTGGCTACTCTCCATATGTCTTTGACTACTAGAGCATTCAACAAATGATCGATTTTCATGTTCGTTAAGGCCTACACCAAATGATTGATGGATACCATGTGTTGCACTGTATGCATAATGAGGCTGACTGATTGTGGCAAATACATCTCCAAAAGATTTATATCAATCTTGTTCAAAAATTTCTGAGGAATGGCAAAAAATTGTAGCAAAGATTGGTCATTCTCAATTTTGAACTCAATAAATCTTGTAATGTTACCTTGAAATGAGCATGGATATTTTCCAGAAATATCCAATTGAATATTTTCACCATCAGTCCCCATTTTCTCATGCAACAATTTAATTAATTCAACGTAGTTGGTCGAAATATACATGCTTACAATCATTCTGGCACATTCGTTATATCGAAATTCATTCATTTAAGTGATTATTTCACCACCCAATACAAAGCAATCATCACGTTATCTTCAAAATTAGCCATCAAAAATCCTACACACAAAAATAAGATGCATTATAGTTATTAAAAATATGTTTTTATAAATACATTACAACATATTGACAAGACTTACCTATTAAAATTTTGTGAGTATTGATTCAACAATGGGGCACATAAACAAAAGCTTTGTAGAAAATTATTGGAATGTTCTAAACATTCTACACCACCATTTCTTATAATGATCCGTGATCAAATTGTAAAAAGAACACTTTAACAGTTTGTTGTTAATGTCAGTCACGTTTTAAAGTTAAAACGTAACATATAGTAACGTTTTATTGGCAGATCAAATCAATAAGACATCTTCAGAGCCCCGTGACATGATTCGATAGAATCGTTACTCAGAGTAATGTTTTAGTCTTAAAACGTGACTCATAGTAACGACTTTAACGTCAGATTTCGTACAAAGATTCTCAGGTGGGAGACGTGATTTGATTCGACAGAATCATTACTAGGAGTAACGTTTTATCATTAAAACGTGCTTCGTAATAACGAAATTTGGTACAAAGATTCGAAAGCGGCAGATTTGCAGAGACTTGTTACTGATGGTAACGTTTTAAGCCTAAAATGTTACTGCTAGTAACGTAAATCTTCTTTAACGCCGTCTCCCAACTATTTTTGGTCCGTTTATTTTTTTAAAAATTGAAATAAAGCCTAATACGTTACTACCTAACAACGTTTATACTAGTTTTGTAAAATTTTAAAATTTCATATTACTTTGGTGAATTGAATCAAATAATAGCTTGTTTTGGTCGACTAATGCAAAAGCAGATGACACAAAAGGACAAAGCAGTTGGCAATTTCGAACAAAAGGAACTGCGTAGATATTTCGTGTATGTTTTGGGTGATGTGGGTATTTTCAGGCAATTATTTTATAGATGCACAATTTCGAATAAATAATTTGCGTAGACTGGACAGTTTGTATAGTTTTCCTTCTATTTCTGACCCCAAAAAAAAATACTCAAATTTTACTTGGCCCAACTCTATGTTGTTGTGCCTTCATCAATCCGATTTATTGCTTCTAACTATTATACTGTCCAATAATATATAGTGGTTCATTATTAATTTGATATAGAGATTAAGAAACAGTAAATGATAGAAATAATTTTATCAAATCACTTATATTAAATATAAATTATTTAAATATTAAAAAATAAATAATATTTAATATCAAAGGTAATATAAATATAAAATGATAAATTATTTATTAATTTTATAAACTGGACATATATTATTGGATATTTCAAATAAGAACGGAGGAAGTATTAAGAAAATGGTACGTTACTTGACAGTAAGTTAGAAAACCTTTACAATTACATCACACATAAAGAATAGGTATTTGTTTTAACCAGTCTACCTTACAAGATGTCTTGTAGCAATATTAAAAATAAGTACTACATAAATTAAACTCTTTAAATATTTATGATATGATCACCTCATGTTGTAACAAGATAATATTTGTTCACGAGTCAACTGATTATTATTTATTTCATATCATATACTAATTAGAAGCTTCATCACCTAAACAAGCTAACTCGTTATAATTTATAAGTTTCATCACTAGTGGGGACAGTGACAATAATATAATTATAGAGGTATTAATTCTGGGATGGAAGGGTAAAATACTAATACACAACTTTAAATAATGATTAAAGTCTCTGCTAGCTCAACTTAATTAGATTAATACTTTATTTAGTAGTATTATTTTTCTCATCTTGTTAGAAGGGTTTAGAGTCGATGCGTCGAGGGTCTATATATAAAATCACATAATTGCATTTTTTTTTTATAGTGAGTTAAAGGTCTACATTCAACTATTTTATCGAATGTCTAAGCAAAAATTGATTCGAATTCAATATTTATACCAATTCAATGATACACGAAGCATACATATTTTCATATAATGTTTATCACTAAATTGTATTTAATTATTATTCATTACACAATATAGTATCATTTTAAATATTTATGACTTAACCATGATAAATTAGTATGATTTGGTTTTAGCTCGGGTATACAATTTTTTTACTCCAGTTACTACTATCTCCGATTAACACATATATCAAATAACTCTGGCCACCAAACTTAAGTAAATAAAAAGAAATTCCCTAATTCATTTTTGATCTCAACAAAAGTTTAAACGTACTTTTTTCTTTTGTCTTAAGGTAGTATAATATATAAACTAGTTTTTTAGTTTCTTGTAATTGGATTTTTGCTAGAAAAAGCTGGTGAAATTTCCCTAATATTATCATTTTGCAAGAAAACAAAACGAAGTTTTTATATATATATTCGAGTGTGTATAAGGTAAATTTTATTATAGTGAGAAATAAGGCTAACAACACATGAGAAGTAAATCATCAGCTAGGCTCTAGTAACGATCTTGAACGAGAAATCATGTAAATGATTTTAAATTTAACACCTCCATTTAAGAGATTACATGTTCAACCAATTCGATAGATAAATTGTTTTATTTATATTTAATGAGAATACTAAGATGATATATAGCTACATTTTTTTAACTTTAATATTAATTTAAGTTGAATAATCTTTTTTAATCTTAGCTTGTTAGAAGGGTTGAGAGGTCACTGTTCCTAATAGTCAGTCAAATAAACAAAACGAAGTTTTTATATATATATTCGAGTGTGTATAAGGTAAATTTTATTATAGTGAGAAATAAGGCTAACAACACATGAGAAGTAAATCATCAGCTAGGCTCTAGTAACGATCTTGAACGAGAAATCATGTAAATGATTTTAAATTTAACACCTCCATTTAAGAGATTACATGTTCAACCAATTCGATATGTTGATTGTTTTATTTATATTTAATGAGAATACTAAGATGATATATAGCTACATTTTTTTAACTTTAATATTAATTTAAGTTGAATAATCTTTTTTAATCTTAGCTTGTTAGAAGGGTTGAGAGGTCACTGTTCCTAATAGTCAGTCAAATAAACAAAACGAAGTTTTTATATATATATTCGAGTGTGTATAAGGTAAATTTTATTATAGTGAGAAATAAGGCTAACAACACATGAGAAGTAAATCATCAGCTAGGCTCTAGTAACGATCTTGAACGAGAAATCATGTATACCTTCGTTTTGAAGGATTTTTCCACGTTAAACTTGGTGTTCTTTATTTTAGATTTTTGTTTTCATCTTTTTCGTCACAACAAGTGGTATCAGAGCGAGGTTATCTATATGGAGGGGAATATGAGCAAGATAGTATGTTTAAACGGAAGAAACTACAACATATGGAAAAACAAGATGAAAGATCTACTGTTCGTGAAGAAGATGCATCTTCCCGTTTTTGCTGCTCATAAACCTGAGACTGTGACCGATGAAAATTGGGATTTCGAGCACCAACAAGTATGTGGATATATAAGACAATGGGTTGAAGATAATGTTCGCAACCATATTGTGAATGAGACACATGCTAGAACATTGTGGGAAAAGTTGGAGACGCTTTATGCTTCAAAAACTGGCAATAACAAGTTGTTCTTGCTAAAGCAATTGATGACCTTTAAATACAAGGAGGGCAATCCTATTCTTGATCACATAAATGATTTTCAAGGTGTTCTTGATCAGCTATCAGGAATGGGTGTTAATTTTGATGATGAAATACAAGGACTTTGGCTTCTTAATACTCTACCGGATTCTTGGGAAACTCTTCGTGTCTCTTTAACAAATTCTGCTCCTGGTGGTAAGGTGACTATGGAATATGCAAAAAGTGGTGTGTTGAATGAAGAAGTTAGAAGAAAATCTCAAGGCACATCCTCACATTCAGATGTTTTGTACACAGAAGATCGAGGGAGAGATAAGACAAGAGATCCGAAAAGTAGAGGTAAAAGTAGAAGCAAGTCAAGATTCAGGAATCCAAATATTATATGCCATCATTGTGGAAAGAAAGGACATATTAGAAGATTTTGCAAACAATTGAAGCAAGATCTTAAAGAAGGGAAGAAAGAAGAAAATAATGGAAACAATGTTGTTGCTGTTGTTCGAGATGACCTTCTTTTTGCTTGTGATAAAGACGTCATCAATTTTGTATCTCAAGATACAAGTTGGATAGTAGATTCTGGAGCTACATCACATGTCACACCGAGAAAAGACTTCTTTTCATCTTATACTTCTGTTAACTCTGAGGTGTTAAAGATGGGTAATGCTGGTGAGGTTAAGGTGTTTGGTGTTGGCACTGTTTGTTTGAAAACCAATACTGGTTCAACGTTAGTCCTTCAGAATGTCAAGCATGCTCCAGACATTCCCTTGAATTTGATCTCTGTAGGACAACTAGATGATGATGGCTATCATAATGAATTGTTCAATGGCCAATGGAAGCTCACCAAAGGCTCACTGATTGTAGCTCGAGGAAGAAAGCATTCAAATTTATATGTGACACAAGGATCGATCCTTGGAGACTCTATAAATCTGGTGGAAAGCGAGACTTTATCAGAATT
>NW_006239349.1:82607-84015 GCF_000226075.1 Solanum tuberosum
TTCCATACTCTTCCGCGGTTGGTAGTTTGATGTATGCTATGATTTGCACTAGACCAGATATTGCACATGCTGTTGGTACCGTTAGCAGATTTCTTTCCAATCCTGGAAAAGAACATTGGGCTGCAGTGAAATGGATACTAAGATATTTGAAGGGAACTTCAGATATGAAGTTGTGCTTTGGTAGTGGCAAGTCTGAACTTGTATGCTACACAGACTCTGATTTGGGAGGAAATCTTGATAATTCAAAATCCACTTCTGGTTATTTGATCACTTTTGGAGGGGGAGCTATTTCTTGGCAATCAAGACTTCAGAAGTGCATAGCTCTATCTACCACAGAAGCTGAATATATTGCCATCACTGAAGGTGCCAAAGAATTGCTTTGGATGAAGGAGTTTATCAAAGATCTTGATTTTGAACAATCAAGGTTTGTCTTATTTTGTGATAATCAAAGTGCTATTTATCTCACCAAACACTCTACCTTTCATTCTAAGTCCAAGCATATTAGTAGAAAATATCATTGGATTAGAATGGCCCTGGAGGAGAAATTATTTGAGGTTGAGAAGATACACACTGATGACAATCCTTCAGATATGCTTACAAAAGTGGTGATCGTAGACAAGCATGAGTTTTGTAGAAATGCGGCAGGCATGAAGCCTGTCAAGAGTTCCTCCACTTGAAGTCCATTTGGCCCCTTGGCTGGAGGGGGAGTTTGTTGGGCTATTGCCCATGTTCCAGCCAAAGGCCCATGGCCTAATCCTACTTGAAAAAGGATTGGAATTATTCTCTTTATTTGGTTTCCAATTCTATTAGGAAAAGGATTGGAATAGTAATCCTATTTGGAGTTGGTTTTGGCTTTGTAAGGAAAAGCACAACTCTATAAATAGAGGATGGTCTTAAGAGAATAATTCAGATTGCTCATTAGTATTGTCTTTGAAAGACATTAGGACATAAGAGAGGTTTTTTGAGAGAGCTTTCAACAAGAGAGAAAAGAGAAGAAAAAGGGTTCTTTTGCTGCAGTCTTTTATTCCGACCAGCAACCTTCAGATCGTGTTTCCCGATTAACTAACCGTTGGATCGGGCTGAAATTTGTACTGAGTGTTCCTGACATCTTGGTGGTTGATTTGAACGGTGGAGATCGGATTCAGAAGTCAGAAAGATCCTGTTTTAGGTCCCGAACAGAAGCTGAGTTTGGGTGGTGTTTCTTTCTATTTATCTTTTGTTGGTGTAGCTATTGTTTGTTCTCTTTTGGCACTTGTTGTGTAGCCATTAGAAGAATAATTGTAACTCTCTTATTGTTATAGTGAAGCAATTCGGATCTTGTCGATCCCGTGGTGGTTACCTTCGTTTTGAAGGATTTTTCCACGTTAAACTTGGTGTTCTTTATTTTAGATTTTCGTTTTCATCTTTT
>NW_006239349.1:84555-160239 GCF_000226075.1 Solanum tuberosum
GCTGCAGTCTTTTATTCCGACCAGCAACCTTCAGATCGTGTTTCCCGATTAACTAACTGTTGGATCGGGCTGAAATTTGTACTAAGTGTTCCTGACATCTTGGTGGTTGATTTGAACGGTGGAGATCGGATTCGGAAGTCAGCAAGATCCTGTTTTAGGTCCCGAACAGCAGCTGAGTTTGGGTGGTGTTTCTTTCTATTTATCTTTTGTTGGTGTAGCTATTGTTTGTTCTCTTTTGGCACTTGGTGTAGCCATTAGAAGAATAATTGTAACCCTCTTATTGTTATAGTGAAGCAATTCGGATCTTGTCGATCCCGTGGTGGTTACCTTCGTTTTGAAGGATTTTTCCACGTTAAACTTGGTGTTCTTTATTTTAGATTTTTGTTTTCATCTTTTTCGTCACAACAGTTTTTATATATATATTCGAGTGTGTATAAGGTAAATTTTATTATAGTGAGAAATAAGGCTAACAACACATGAGAAGTAAATCATCAGCTAGGCTCTAGTAACGATCTTGAACGAGAAATCATGTAAATGATTTTAAATTTAACACCTCCATTTAAGAGATTACATGTTCAACCAATTCGATAGATAAATTGTTTTATTTATATTTAATGAGAATACTAAGATGATATATAGCTACATTTTTTTAACTTTAATATTAATTTAAGTTGAATAATCTTTTTTAATCTTAGCTTGTTAGAAGGGTTGAGAGGTCACTGTTCCTAATAGTCAGTCAAATAAACTTTTTAGTTATTGTATTCAATATTTTAAATTCTTGCTTCTAATTCCACAGAATCTAAGTCAACTATCATAATGAAAAATTTAATTCAAATATGCCACTCTATTTTTATTATTTTTTAAAATAAACTATGTTTATAAACTATTTGGAATAAAGAAATATATTCCATTCATCATTAATCGTGTAAGTTACAAAAACAATACAAGGGTATGCAAGTGTCACTAATAATGCTAACAGTCATTTGTTTATAAATAACGAAATATTAGGATTTTCTTTATTTTTTTATAATTGTGTTAGTTCAAGGTGCACATTTATTAATGCTTATTGACCTAAAATAAAATAATAGCGTACCCTTTAATTTATCTAATTAAGTATTCAAAGATTTTAATATAGTTCCATTTATTTCTCCAAGAAAAACAAAAAAAAAAGAGAAACTAATGAAAACATCAATTAAAATAGAATCAAATTTAGGGCAGAATCTATTTTGTAAAAATCAAAGATGTACATTTCAGAATTCACAAGCTTATTAAAACTAAAAATGAAAAATTAGTTTCTTACTTATAACATCAGAAACAAAATTCTCAATTAATAATACTCTAAAATAACGCTCACATAGCCTTTTGCATCCCTTCTTTTGAATTATGTTCTTATTACCACAGTGAGCTAAATTTCATATTTAAAAGTAGTTGGATTAATTTATTTTTTTAAAACAATTTTAGCCCACTAAATTTTTAGAAAATTTAAGGTTAATACAAGATTTGGTGATTATAAGTGCTCTGATTTGGGAAACTATATAAGCAAAGAAACCTGTCATCTTAAGATTGAAGAAATGAAAAGGTTATATTTATTACTTAACATTTACACATAGATAGAAGGAAAAATTATATTAATTTGCCTAATAAAACCAAGTCCAAGATTTTCTAATTCACAATTATCCTTTTTTTTCTTCCAAAATGGTAATCCTATTTGGCAATTCATGTATATATCACCCTCCACAAATTACATTTATTTTACTAACAACAATTAAAAGCTAAAACTTTACTTTCAAAAGGATAAAATACTCCAACAGATTGTTAGGAAAAAATATTTATATAAGGTACTCTAATGATAAAATTGTTGAAAGAATTATAAAAGACAAATAATATCAACGTAGATAAATGCATACTCTTGCGGTATACTAATATATTCTGTAGAAATACATCAACGTAGCTATCACATTTCACTTTCTCGAAAAATAATTTAACTCACTTTTAAAGCTAAATTAAATTAAATTAATTCAATTCAATATTTTAAAATTAAAATTTAAAAATATCTAAAAAATATTGTAAATTTTTAATTTTTTTAAATATTAATAGTTAATACGATAAAAAGTTATACTCACTCCATTTCATATTAATTGAATTGTTGAGACATTTTTCATTTTTTAAATTAACTTAATTGTTCAATTTTTAAGACTACTTTTAGAATGTTTTTCCAATTTTACCCTTCATTAGTTAGTACTGGAATTAGTTATTAATTAATGTTTAGTTATTTTAATCATAATTTTGATAATAACTAATAATAAGGGTAAAAATGAAAAGTTAAAGCCTAATTTATATTTTAATCTTTTTTTTTTAGAGGGTGTGAAACACTTCAACAATTCAATTAACATGAAATAGCTTACGGTATTTGATCAAAGTTTACGAAAAGAAAATTATGATAACTATTTTGGAACGGAGGGACAGTAATATTCTTCCTCTTTCCCAAGAATCATAATAAATCAAAATATAAATATGTTTAATATATCAGTTGGGAAATTCAGCAGTTGCCATCTTGGTAGTTGCTCTGACTCCTTCCACCACCTTCCACCCACCCCCCACCCCACCCCCTCTTTCGTTTCTTCTACGTCAAGAAGTACAATTCAAAAAGAAGAAGATTACACACAAAAACTCCAAAAAGTCTCCTCTGTTCTCAGTCTTCTCTGGACACTTTCTTGATTTTTGCCCCCTTATGTAATCCATCTGTTTCTTTCTCCTCTTTACACCTCTTCAAACTTTTTGTCTATACATATTCTGAGCAACCCCAAACACACAAATTGTACCAATAGTAAATATGCTTGTACCTTTACACCTTCCTTCAAACATGGGTGCTCTGTTTTTCCAAGTTCTACTTTTTTCCTTGATAGTATCGAATGTTGATGCAAGGTTTATAGTTGAGAAGAACAGTATTAGTGTTCTGTCTCCTTATTCATTGCACTCCAAACATGATGCCTCTATTGGTAATTTTGGTGTTCCTGATTATGGTGGTTCTTTAGTTGGAACTGTTGTTTATCCTAGCAAAGGTGCTAATGGCTGCGCTGAATTTGATGGAGATAAACCCTTCAAGTCTAAGGCTCATCGTCCTAATATCCTTCTTCTTGATCGTGGAGGTAATTTTATTTTAATTTGGAAAACTAAAAGATCAAATTTTTGGGTGATTTAAAGTTTTGATTTTTGATTTGATGTAATGTTGTCTCTGTATCTAATCATATTCTGCTAGAGGTTTCTTCATTTCCCATGGCTCTAACATCGAGAGACCGAATCAGAATTTAAAGTTTATGAGTTTTGAATTCTATGATATCAACAACAAGTATTAGTAATTAATTTTTCCTTGATTACAAATACAGAGTTTAAATTCTAAATCTTAGAGGTTATTGCTGATATTTGAGTATCTATTGGAGTTAAAAGGAACTAAATTATATTTCTAATTAAGTTGAAGAAAGTTACATTTCTTTTAGGTTTTGTTTCTAAGAGACTTATGAGTTATTTGACTGTTTCTTGGAGTTGAAGGAGGTTTCTGAATCTATTTCTTTAGTTGAGCAGCCACTATCAACTATACGGATATTCGTTTTTCTATGCAGAATTTACTAGAAAGTTTGACGTATTAGATAAAGCTATATGTTTATAATAATTATGTAAACAATTTTTTTTTTCCAGACTGCTATTTTGCATTGAAGGTATGGAATGGGCAACAAGCTGGAGCAGCTGCAGTTCTAGTTGCTGATAGTATAGATGAGGCTCTTATAACTATGGATTCTCCTGAAGAAAGTACGGATGCAAATGGATACATCGAGAAGATTGGTATCCCGTCAGCATTGATTGAAAAGTCCTTTGGTGATACATTGAAAGAAGCTCTTAAGAAGGGAGAGGAAGTTGTGATTAAAATGGATTGGACGGAGTCAATGCCTCACCCTGATCAGCGAGTTGAGTATGAGCTGTGGACTAATAGTAACGATGAGTGTGGAGTTCGTTGTGATGAGCAGATGAATTTCATCAAGAACTTCAAAGGACATGCTCAGATACTTGAAAAGGACGGTTATACTATGTTCACGCCTCATTATATTACTTGGTACTGTCCTGAAGCTTTCATTCTTAGCAGCCAGTGCAAATCTCAGTGCATAAATCACGGGAGATATTGCGCTCCTGATCCTGAGCAGGACTTTGGGGAGGGGTACCAAGGGAAGGACGTTGTCTTTGAGAACTTGAGGCAGCTTTGCGTGCATAGAGTCGCAAATGAGAGTAGCCGTTCTTGGGTTTGGTGGGACTATGTGACGGATTTTCATATTAGATGTTCAATGAAGCAAAAGCGATACAGCAAAGAATGTGCTGAGGAGGTCATGAAATCGCTTGGTATCTCCCTTTCGAGTAATCTTTTTTTGGTCACTATTGATTATTTATACTGTTCACGGTAGTTACTCTTTGAGTTTTTATTCGATTCATCAGATCTACCGGTTGACAAGATAAAGAAATGCATGGGCGATCCAGAGGCTAATGTAGAAAATGATGTGTTAAAGACTGAGCAAGACCTCCAGGTATCTTCATTTCTGAAAATCTCTAATCATTTCATAATTTGTAACATGATTGACCATTTTGTGATTTTTGCAGATATAAATATCTGTGTTATCACGAACACGTTACATATAAACATAACTTTTTCCTTTGGTTCCCTTGATAGGTGGGCCGAGGACCTCGTGGTGATGTGACAATCTTACCGACAATGGTCATCAATGATGTTCAATATCGAGGTATGATGTAGATGTAGAAAAATAAGATCCTATGTAGACTAACTAATTGCTTATATTTGTTGCTATTTTATCGATAAATCTTCAAGGGGATATAATATTCTCCGCGGATCACTCTTTTTGAGTACTCAAGTTCTTTTTTACTGTTTCTTTAAGGAAAATTGGAGAGGACTGCTGTTTTGAAAGCCATATGTGCTGGATTTAAGGAAACAACTGAACCTTCGATATGTTTAAGTGGAGGTTTGACACCATTCCCTTCTTCATGATCTTGACTACAAGACATTGCATAAAATTGAATGAGTTAGCTAATTGTTGCTTATTATCAATGAACAATAGATCTTGAAACAAACCAATGCCTAGAAAGGAATGGTGGCTGTTGGCGAGATCCTAAATCAAACATAACTGCCTGCAAGGTATGGCAAATAATGCTCTCTGAAACCTTTATAAAATTATCGTCTTCCTTCGTGGAAAACTATTGTGGTATATATAACAACCTTTTGCATATGAGCCTCATGCTTGTGTTGTTCTACTTGTTTTAAAGGATACATTTAGAGGAAGAGTTTGTGAGTGCCCTTTGGTGAATGGCGTTCAGTATAAAGGAGATGGATACACATCTTGTGAAGGTAAGGAAGTGTTGCTTCTTGTTCTTTAGTTATACATCCGTTAATTGACAATTGGCTTTTCGAGTTGCTAGTCGCTCCTGAACATTGGAAGACTTAAATATTTCCCCCCCCCTCTAACTGGCTTGCAATCGATTGACAGCCATTGGACCTGGAAGGTGTACGGTAAACAATGGAGGATGCTGGTCAGAAACCAGAAATGGGCAAACATATTCAGCATGTTCAGTTCAGTAAAATCAATACTTTCTTTAACTGTATTTAGTCAAAGATTAAACGATTTTATGTGCTTAAATCTGGTTTAACGCAAAGCAGGAGGGTGAACTATCAGGCTGTAAGTGTCCGTATGGTTTTAAAGGAGATGGCCATAAATGTGAAGGTATGTAACATTCTTGTAGATCCTTTTACGATACTAATATTTTCTCGTGTTTGGTAAGTACTGATTCAAATGTCGTTCCTTTCAACAACAAAAAAATCAGATGTAGATGAATGCAAGGAAGGAATTGTTTGTCAGTGTGATGGCTGCAGCTGTAAGGACACATGGGGCGGATTCGAGTGTAAGTGCAAAGGGAATCAACTGTACATAATGGAGCATGATACTTGTATAGGTAAGAAACAGTTGATTCAGCACTAATAACAAATTGTTCAAAATTTAACCATAAACGGCTGCCTCGGTGAAAACTTGCATTTTGCGAAGATGCAAAGCATCGATTTCACGATAATAATCTTTCATGACATAACAAGATGAACTTACAATATTACTTTGTTCCTTAATTGTACAGAAAGACACTCATCAAAGATCGGACGGGTCCTTATGTTCTCTTTCCTAGCCATTGCAGTGGGGGCTGGTTTAGCTGGTTACACCTTTTACAAGTATAGACTTCGGGTAAGCATATCGAGTAGTTATTAGAGTCTTTATTCTTTCACAATAATGTATTGTCAAATAGTCATACTTATGCTACTACAACAACAATTATGCCTCAATTCCAAGTTACTTAGGGTAGGCCGTATGAATCTTTAATATCATAAATCTTCTGTTTGGGAACAGTCTGCCTTATGCTAACTATTGGTAAATTTTTATAGTCATACATGGACTCGGAGATTATGGCCATCATGTCACAATACATGCCTCTCGACAACCACAATCAGAATCAGGTTGTCCATCATGAAGCTGAACCTCTACGACAGAGCTCAGTATGATGAGTATTGCCTGGTGCTAACGTACGATTTCCCATCCTTCTCTTGGATAGAAGATGAAGAACAGAGTCATATTTAGAGGAAAACTACAATGAGATACCTGATGCTGGTTTGCCAACTCTCTAGTCCATAAAGAACTGGCTTTTTCCATTTGTGTATAATAGAGTTTTGAGATGTAAATGCAGGATTCATTTGTGTTAAAAGGACATATAGAACAAAATACACTTGCGAAGGCAACCCATGGCTTTTTACATTATTCAGCAATCGCATCCTTCTTGATTATAATATATAACTTGGCAAAAATAGGATCTTTTGCGTCAATTTCACTCAATAAAGAATGAATTGTACTTGTAAGAGTATTTTCACATACAGTGGCATTCTTGCTTTTATTCGGATTTAATGTCATGAATATTGAAAAAGATTTAGTTAACACTTGTTCGAGGCATAATGACTAAACGTCTTCCTCTACCAACTAACTGATAGAAAAATCCTTACACAAGTTATAAGTAAAGGCATGAGCTCACCCATCTCTCAATAAATGAATCTAACCAAGGAACCCCTTCCCCGATCACCCAAATGAAGTACGTATTCACTATCTTCGACTTTTATCTTTACTCTTCTACTTTTACGACCCCTCTAGTCCCTTCTCACTAGATCATACATAATCAAATAGTTGAAAGTAAGGAGCACTCTACTACAAGCACAAGTTGACTATACACACATGAAGCTGCAACCAATCACTTCTATGGATGTGCAAAATAGAAACACATGGCGAGAACATGATCCCATAGAAAGCAGCTTCTTTAAAGTATGTCGATCACATTCCTAGCTGTAAAATGTCACTAGTACTGTCATCATCAGTTGAAAGTGCAGTTAAGATAATTGGACCCCATAAAAATGGGGTGGATCAAGCTACAAACAGGACAAAAGCACAAGCATATATAAGCTACCAAACCGATTCCCTTAAGAATCATTAACAAATTAAAACTACTGGCGGCACATTAATTATCTGCCAGAACATAATCATCAATCTGCAACCTCCTCCAAAAGCCCGGACAAACTGCAAAAAGGGAATTGAATCTTTGATGTCAGCCAACAGGTTCTCACCAAACAATAAAACGAACACACCAATGAAAAGAGCAAAAACAATACCTGCTTTTACTACCAAGATAGAACCTCACAACACAACTGACCAATACATCATACATCACAGCCTCTAACAGGGGTAAAGCTGTGTTGATAAAATAAAGGCATCAGAGAAACCTTAGCCACTTTCTCCATACAGCAGACTACACAAAAACAAATGAAAAGAATGAAGCTACATAGGACTTGAACAAAGGGGGCTCAAGTGCCCCAAAAACGCACCACATAAGAGGCAGGCGTGCTTGGGACAAGCATCTCCAAATCACGACACACACATCTTCTACAGAAATAGGTCCTAAATCCACAGAAGAGTTTGAAATATTAATTGCCAAGGAAAGCCTCTAAAATTGTAAGGAATGTTTGCCAAGAAGACATCAGAAAAGTTCTAATCCCAAAATGGCCTTGGACTCAAAAGATACAACAAAATAACAACTGAGCTCTAGTTAGAGGGTGGAGCAACTGCACATGTTAAGACGCACAAATTAGTAACATAAACATAACCCACAGTCGTTGCATCTTATAGGAATAGAACTAGTACTTCCTGTTGTCGTCATGGATAATCACCAACATGCCAAAATCTGTAGTAGATACCCACAACCATCAGCTTGAAAGATAAAGTTGATTAAATTGCAGAAAGAAAATCTAGAAGTACAAGACCAATATAATCTCCAAAATAACATGAAAGAAGAATGGAGAATTCTTTAAATTCATAACAAGGATTAGGATGCCGAATAGTTGCAAAATAAACCTTTGAAAGCCATGTCAAATAACTCCTCATTCATCTCTTTCTCCCACCACGTTCTCTCAGAGAGAGACTGAATGTTTCTCCAGAAGCAACATTATAGTATGCAAGAGACAAGTTGTCCTTGAGAAAACCAGCCTTTCCACTCAGCTTTTGTTTGTTCGCAGGAAGCTGGATCTCCCCAGATATCTTCTCTTTCAGACTGGCAATGGTTTCAGACAGAGATAGCACAGTGATTTCCAGAACTTGTCCTTTGAGATTCCCTTCATCGGTATTCGGCACAGATACATTGATCCTTGCAGGTCCCTGCAATATAACCCAGCAGGAAATAAGATTTCCATGGATGTAAGAAAACATCAGACAGACAATTATGTAAAATAGTTCTTTTAAAGCTATCCTTACCGAATGCTGAGCCAAAAACTGGTCTTCAGGAATGAGAACAGACTCATCAAGCTTTTGCCTCTTCGGCTCCGGCTCTTCAGGGAGAGGAGGAGCTTCTTCTGGTGGAGGAGGTGGCGGCATTCCTTGGGGCATAGGAGGAGGCGGGACCATAGACATTCCGGGCTGGGACATCGGGTGGGGAACAAAGGGCCGAGGTGCTCCCATAGGTGTAAACTGTGATCCAGGAGGTGGTGGAATAGGAAGGGTATGCGAACTCATAGCCATTGATGGAGGCATTGGGGGACGATTGACCATGAGGTTTTGCTGACCTTGTAGTTGTAGCATGGGAGGAGGTGGGGGCCGAACCTGAGGAATCATGTTAACCATAGGAGGTTGAGGTGGAGGCGGAGCAGCACCAGCAATGGTTGGTGTGGAATACTGGAATGTATTAGGAGGCCTAGGAATATTCAGCGCAAGCCCAGGAGGTGGAGGTAGTGGCCTAACAGAAGGAAGACCGGGTCTGGGAGGTGGAGGAGCCTGTGGACCAGGAAGGTTTCTTACATCATTTGCAGCATCATTCTGATCCTCTGCATTGTTCTGAGACATTGCCTGGCTTGCAGTGCGGCCAATGCTACCTGTGTGACCATCCCATATGACCTGCTTCGGCTCTTCTATTTTTTTCTCAATCTCAGCCTTGACCGCATTTGAAACTTCTTCTTCTGTAGTACCAAATATATCTGGACGAGTTCGTGCAAGCCCAACAATGTTCCTAGAGATCTCATCATCTTGCGCAAGAGTCGTTTCCTTAATCTTCGCAAACATCCTGTCCTTCTGTTCCTTGTACTTCGGATCAATGAGAGAGATCCTCATATGTTCAGACATCTCACTAATAGGTATTAACTCACCAGTTATAGGAGAGACAACATACTTAGTTGGGTCCCTTTCTGCCGGGATTCTCTCTTCAGGCCTCTTCCAGTTCTTCACAATCCGCATTGGTGGATCATTTTCTTCGGAAATTGCCATTGTTTCAGCACTCTTGACACCACCATTCCCTTCAAGAGTCGCAGCTCGCATACCTTCTTCAACTAGCTGCACCTCTTCTTCATCCATCTCCATTTCCACCTCCTTTCCAGGCTCAACATATTCCTCTTCCTCCAATGTAGGCATCTTGCTCCTCCTTATAACCTCCTCAAGGGTCATAGGTGGAGGTAAATCCTGATCCTCATCATCAGCAAAATCTATCGTCTCAACAACAACAAAATCATGCCAATCAATCATAGCCATCTGCACCCTCTCCTGTTCTATCTCATCTTCAGCTTTCTGTCTAGCCTGCTCCTGTGATCTTTCCCATTCCAACCGATGCAGACAACGCTCTAGGACTGTTGTCATGTCAGCAGCACTCTTCTGCAGCTTATTCGTCAAGCCTTTAGGAGGCATCAGAACTTTTGAATACGCATCCGCAAGTGAAGTGAAAAACATGAACATGCTGTGAGTAGGCTTTAGAAAATGAAATTGGGGATTATTCATCTCTCTGCTTGTCAACCCTGTTAAGAAAGACTTCCCATTTCTGGCCACAAATTGTGATGTAAGCTTTATGATATCCATTTCTTCACCTGTGATCCCTTCAGGGAGTCGAACAGTATATTGCTCTGCCTCAGGTGGCTCAAGAACCTTTCTGACAGGTCTAAATTGAGCTGACGGGTCAGGTTTTGCAGTTGCCTCAGCACCATCAGCGGTAGAAGGAGCAGGGGTTCCTTCTTTGTCTTCTGGCTGCTCTCCAGAACCCTGATTATGTGCGCGAGCTTCAGCCAAACGGTGCTGATAATAGGCATGGTAAGGATCAGAAGCATTCAGGAAGTTGAATTTTGCATTGCCAGCGTTATTTAGAACAATCCTCTTCTCAAATTCCGGACCATTCTTTGCCACAAACTGCGAAGTCTTGTCAACAATACTCCTAATATCTGGAGGGGGATAAATAATACCAATAGTTCTCGTATGTGTTGCAACAGATGTTGGAACCTTGTCCTTATTGTTTTCCTCTTCATTCTCTTCCATCTTAACATCATTTGGTTCCTCTACCACCTGAGCTAGAGGTGTTGGTCCCAGATTCCCATCCAACGGGGGTGCCGGAAGGGGCAATATTGGTGTAATGCCTAACATTTCTATTCCTGCAAGTTGCAGCATATTCCATTTTGAAAAAACCAATCATTCAGCTCTGGCAGATAGCCTTGAGCACAAATAACTGAAATAATAAAAAATAAAAAAGAACCCCAAATAAATGTTTCTATCTTCATTTTTTTTTCCCTCAGGCAAACCCAATCAACATGCTCCCCACTTCAGTTTTATTCAAGCAATTGGAATCCAGAAAACTACTTATACCTTTAACTTATTCAAGCAAGAAAGCCCAATAATATGCTGATAGTTTCGTTTCGTTTCATCTCATTCTCATCTCAAATGAGCAAAGACAGGGAAATTAACTTAAACAGTACATTAGTAGTCCGCCCAAAAAAGTAGCCAACAGATGTATAATATGTGTACATTAATTGTATAATATATGCTGAGCAGACAATTGTGTTTATTTGTCATAAACAACCTAACCAACCTTAACGCACCAAAAAAAAAGCGAAAAATAACACAATTCCATATTACAGGAAGCAAACGAAAAGAAATTTACCTGATTAAACAAGCTGGTAATGAAAAATCAATAAATGGAGTACCCAACCAAATCCCTCTCTGTTCAAAAACGGCCGGAAATTTCTGTCCGATTGGATAATTACCGTCGACGAGAGATTTTTGCAGAGAAACGAAGAGAAGCGGGAGCTTGAGATTCTAAAGTAGATGAACCTTCTCGCCGACTATACATGACCCGGATTCGTATAAGGCCCAATGTTAAGATTTATGGGCTGTGGCCCATATTTTCAGCCCAACATCATTTAAGGCCCAATCTCTAACAATCAATGTATGATGTTTGAAGTAGTGATTCCATCTTTAATTTCCAATATGAAAAGTGTGTTTAAAATCAAGTGAATTAGTATAATTTACATAAATCTCAAAGTGTTAAGAGTTAATTATATTATAATCCTGCTCTTTTCCAAATTATAAAAATCCCTAAAAATTATGAATTCTGGATACATCACTGATACGAGAGGGGATTCTTGAATTTTTTTTTAAATGGTAGAAATTTTTAGATGTTATAATAAAATAAGAGGTGTATTTAGGTAATTTTTCCTTATTAAATAGTTTGGAAAGATTTAAGAATCATTATTATTGCAAGTTTGAAGCAATAGGCCTTGGAATTTTTTTATTTTATTTTTTCAAATAAGACGCTTATGTTACTTTATTTGTTCCAAATTATAGAAATAGTGTTTGATCGATTCAAAATTTAACACTTATTTGGTTGACATAAAAAAATAAGTTTGAAGTAATAGTTTAAAAAAAGAGTATTTATAAGTTAGAATTGTGCTTAAACTAAAATTTTACTTGAAAATTGAAGTCATTACAAGAATTGGTGGTTGTTTTAGTAGAATATCCATCTTGATATATAGTCATTAATGTATAAAGAACTTAATCTCAAGCCTTCTTAATATTTGGAAAGACCCGCCGGAGAGAAAGCTTCTTGATGTATGTATTTTTGTGATCTTCGTAATGAAAACTTTATAGTATATAGTGATGAAGAAAAAACTTATTTGATTTGATTCGGACTAGTCCTTGATGGAACACTCAATCACTGAAACCTGCTAAAACCTGGAAAATAAATCTGCCAAATAGACCTTATTTCACATATGAGACATGCTACTACATCTCCAAGAAGGCAAACTAGAATAAGTAAAGTCAGGCATTAGTTAGGTTGTTCCAGCAAAACATTAGCAAATTTGGCCAATCTAATTGCATGTCTGTGTCAGACCACAAATTAAGTTCTATGACATTTCATAGAAACTTTGATGCAAGACATGCTGCAAACTCAAGAATAGCGCAACCAAAAGAGATTAGTTAGTCTTGAGCAAGATCAACAAAGATCCTAACAAACGATACTAACCAGAGACGGAAAATTCAGTTTACGCACAATATGCAAAGACTGCCATGTAGTTATGCACAAATATCTGTCTGAAATTCAAAGTATGGAAGCCAGAATTCCTAAAGGATATCCACCACTATGCTACAAAAGTTTATACCATTATATTTGGATTTTCACGTCTGAGCACAGCAGTACAAGTGGTAAACCAAGCTAAACTTCAAAGATCTACACTTGTTAACAACTATAACCTCAGACTTCACAGTATCTCTAAATATAGAACACCACACATTTTATTAGACACAAGTACAACTACATAAAGAGGCTACACCAACTTGAATTATGGGTCTTATTTTTCAATATCAATACTACTGAGACCAAGTTCCTAATGTGTTAGTTAAATGCAAAAGAAGTTAACCTATCCTACAAATATTGAACTTGAAAGTTCTCTACTATGAAAATAAGAGCTTCACAAATTCAAAATTGCAGAAGACAGCAGTGTACGTTTTACCAGGACGCTCTGTGATCAATCCAGTATTTCCAAAGCCTAGTCCAAGGTCACATTGTCCCAAGGCATTTTCATAGCAGTGTAGTGAGAAAATGACAAAAAAGTTCCTTATGTTTGGGGGTCACATTGGACAGTAATAGTCCTTTATGTTCCTGAGAAGCACATGAACTGTTTAAACTGAAGAAACCATGGGAAAAAATTTCTCTCAATTCATACCTTATGAAGAATCCCCCCAAAAGAACAAGCTGAACCAGACCAGATCAGCACCAGAAAACAAGCACAGAGGCCGACAACAAAATTAAAAATCAGATAATTGGGAGAAGAGAAGTCCGCCTTGACAGTTTTTCTAATTTAAACGATTCACACATACATTTGTGCGTTTTAAATATAATGGAGACCAAAATTGCTCAGTTTTGGTTGGGTAGTACCAAGGACTGCCCTCTTGTTAAAAGATGAGAAGGTGAAGTAAATGCAGAAGAGGAAGATCAGCTAACATTGGAAAGACAAAGGAATGGAATTGTCTCAGTAAAGGTTACCTAACCCAATGCAATCTACTGTGAAGGGTATGATGTTATTTAGCAGATGATATTTGTGTAATAAGGAGGCCATGAACTGCACAATAGCTAGACAACTCTAGAACTTATTTAATATGCCATTCGTAATGCCTAAAACAGTGAAGGAATTGTTGTCCACTTGGGGCATAGAAGGATTAGAAAATCACCGAAAAGAACATGGATCATACTGCCAGCTTGTATCTGTAGGATCTTTTGGGGAGTAAGGAACTGTGTTTAAAGAGAACCCGTAGCTGTTAAAGTTCAGATGTCTGTGGTTTTTGGCTTTAGGTGCAACATTCAAGATGTAAAGGATGAAGACAGCAGACTAGACTACACCAATTCACTATAGGAATAAGTTTTATGGTACAATGGGATCCCTTCCTTTGTTTTGTTTTTGTATAGGGGATCCCAGATCATGTAGTAACACGCACTGTCTTAGTGCTTGGTTGTTTTCACTTATAAATTATGGCAAAACATAAAGGACTAAATTTCTCAGGTGTGTACTTAAAGGAGTATATGAAACCTTGATAAAAAAGGATTACTTAAAACCAACGCCAATCATAATGGACTGTTCTTGTCATTTTCTCCATTTGCCAGCTCGTATATCAATCAACTTCTGCCTCATGTTTTTCCAAATGTTATTTTCTTTACCAACCATACAAAACTGGTAGCTTCTGTACTACCCTCACATGATTTAATCCAATTAAAATCAGCAAGCACCAAAATATCTTACAATCTAAAGAAAGCACGTGATCTTTGAGACTTGCAAATCAAAAGGCGTACGTACCCATTGATGTCAAAATCAACATTAGTAAACGCAAGCAAAATTTATATTCAACATCATTTAACACAAGCAAATTTACCTCACATAATTCAAGCTTGCTAAACTTAACAAGAACTAAAATGTACTACATTCGAATGAAACAAACCACATTAAAGACTGACAAAGTAGAACACATATGCCAAGACCATGTTCAAGATTTACAAGATAGAACACATAAGCATATAATGTCTCTATGGTAATAGCGGTCCAGCAGAGATTTTCCATTGATAAGAAGAAAATAAGCATGTTATTATCAACAACACTGACATATGAGATCAAAACCTCAATTGCAAGTACGAACAATAAGAAAAGAATCAGAAATTACCTCAATATTTCATCAAAGCAGATGGCCATTTAGCAACGACAATAGCACTCTTAACCATCTATATCAGGTTCTACAACAGAAACTATGTAGGAAACAGAAGGTAAAAGCCTAAACTAAAATCAACACAATTACATGTCTGAAGCCTCATGGTTCAACTGTATTACCAAGTACAAAAGAAAATGCTTCACGAACTGGTGGATACTCAACAAGTGCAATTTCCGTAGCATATCCAGCAACAGGTAATTTCAGATCCCTCAAAACAGTGAATGCCTCGCCCATACGAGTTTTAGGCACTTCGTCAGCTACTGGGCAATAAGGAATCCATGTATCAGGACGATGCTCCTCCGCAATCTCAATTCCCTCCTTTTTCATAGCATCAAACAGTTGTGAGTGGAACTGAAGGAGAGACAAAGTTGGAGTTGGGGCAAGAAATAGAACATTGTCGTCACTTGGGAGGCTTCCAATTGAACCAAAGGACAGAGGCAATGATTCTTGCTTGGATGAAAAATTCTTTACAATGTTCTCAATCTTTGATGGATCAAAAAACGGACTCGAGAAGAGGGTAATGTGAGGTCTAGACTCAATTTCAATAAGCTGAGTGCTAATCTGGCGCCGAGCCAATACATTCCAGGCTTTCAAGACCTGGTTTTCCAGTGCAGGATCAAAGTAGAGCTCAATTGCATAACCTTGCGACATTGCCTCTATCAAGATTCAGAACAAACACAAAAATAAATCAAGATATCACTAAAAATAAACAGAATCACAAACTTTCGTCAAGTCCCACCAAAAACCAGTAACAAGGAAGACCCCAATGGTACACTATAAGCAGAATTAAAGAAACCCCACAAAGAAAACGAATAAAGCTAGTAATTCTAACAAAGCAGCAACGTAAAACATCACCTACAATAAAGTAAAATCATCAGATACTAAAACCCACAAAAATGAATAGGGATCTCATATACAGAACAAGAAATAACGAAGAGAAATACACTTAAAAAGTAAATCCACACAGAAAAGAATCACGAAACTTAACAATATCAAGAAAAAGATTGAAACCCTAAAGAAACCAGAGAATTAGCTGAAAATTGAGACATACCCAGTTGAAAGAAGAGGCAGAAGGACCGGAAATGCAAACCCAATTTAGAGAAATGATGAACAAATGAATCGCCCCAAAACAGTAGCAGAAAGAAGAGGTTCTTGGGAGAAAGAGAAACAACTCTTTTTCTTGAAAATTTTTGGGCTACAATTCACTGAAAATGGTTAGCGATTGGAAAGTATATATATCCTCTCTTTAGTCAATAAGAAAAGTTGATTTTTTTGTTTAATTGACCATAAAATAGTGTAGTAATACATATTTTACCTACCCCAAAGAAACAAAAAAGAGTAAATGGTAAGAAAAGAAAAAGGAGGTGAGAAATATTTCCTAATTTTTTCATGTTTGATAATTCTTCTCTGGAAAAACAAATTCATTGTTTTCTCTCCATCCAAACCAACTTCGAAATTAGCTCCTCACTTCATATTGTTTTGTTAGATTGCATATAAGTAAGTGATCTTAGAATGATTAATTCTTCTTACTTACCAAACTCACAAGCCTCATTTATTTATTTTTATCAAAACTAATTATTTGAGTCTAAATAAATATCTGAATATTAAGATTTGCATCAAGATTTATATGGTACAACATAAATGTTAAAATATATTATAATCTAAATAAAAATTTTCAGTTTAAAAAAAATATAAAATTTAATAAAATCTTAAATTCATCTAATATTATATCAATAAAATATTTTTAATTTATTTTCTGATTATTGATGATGTTGGTTGTGAATGTCAACCAAGACTAGTATTGACTAATGATAATGTAGTGATTATTAACCGGTGGTGATAATAATTGATCATTTGTGAAGACAAATAGGTGTTGAAAAAGGAAAAAAATGCTACTATTCAAAGCGTCAACACCAATTTGTCCTCTTTCTATCTTTCCTTCCATTTTTCTTATATAATGAATCAAAAAATTTGGACTCGAATTAACATATTGTCCATGTTTTCACACTGTATTATACAAAAAACTTTATTTAGTGGTCTATACATATTTTTTGTTTAAAATAATACAGAAGAAACATCCAAAGAATCCAACTTTGTTTACCTACTTTGATATTTTGTCACAAACTGACTGGAAAGTTTTCATAAACTACAAAAACTGAAGAGGATGTAAAAACATTACATTAATAAACAAAACTGCAAAACTCAAGTTCTGGGTAGATCTTATCCCAAACAAAAGATGGCTAATTTAGTATACAAAGAGAACTATCAAGTCCCACCCACCACATTGATTGTGAAATAATTAAACAAGTTCTGGTCGTAGTGCTATTTGCTACAAAGACTGCAGAATTTTAACCTATACAGGACAACTGATTGGGCATAAAAGAGAGAAAAAACTCATCTTCATGTTACATATGACTGACTTGTGAAGAGTATTAATCAGCAATTCGCCCGAATTTAGAACTCCCATCATCCAGTATACCCATTTGCTTTCTCTTCTTTGATAATTTAGTAGTTTGAAACCCATTTTGCTCAGTAGTAAACTGAGCAGCTGTGCGAGCGCGTAATTCCTCTAGGCTCTCACCTTCCTTGGCTCTCTCCAGAACCTGAGACGTAACATACACATAACATATTATTCGGTGATATTTATGTAGGATATATACAATGCCTAAGAATTGCAAAAGATCACATACCAAATGGCGCCCATACAAGTGAGTACTGGATAGAGCTTCAATGGCGTTCTTTGCCTCTTGCTTCGTGACAAACTCTACAAATGCAAATCCTCTATGGTTCCCAAACCTCATTGGCAGCCTTAAACTCTTAATCTGTAGGATGAATTTAATTTTGAGGTCAACGGAAAAGACATTGAGATTAATAGCTATGTGAAAAATGATTGACGAATGCAAAAAAAAAAAATAACATACATGTCAGACTTTCAAGGGACCAAAGCATCATAATATATATTTTTTCTAGACCTAGCTCCTAGTGGCTAGATCATCTGTTAATTACCATGCACCATTCTGTCTAAATCAACATCTTTCAGACTCATGATTTCCATAACACATTCCACTATCGCTGGATCCTCGAACAAAAGCATTTACAGAATGGAGAGAATCTTAAATACTCACCTAAATCTCGATAAAATAGTTTACCAAGAAAAGTAGAAGTATGACTGAAATAAGACCTTATAGTTTAATCTGTTTTTTTTTTCAATCAAAATTATATATCACAGCAAAAGGAACATGTAGTGTCCAAAGGGTTCTGGAACGATCAAGAGCCAAGGATCATATGATTGCAAATCTTATTCAGCTGGCTCTCAAGATTTGAGCCAAAAGGCAAGGACGTAATCTTTTCCTGAGTCTAGCTTCATGTAAAAATGCCATCATTATGCCTAATATAACTAGAGATAAGAACACAACCTTAAAGCCAATTTAGTTATCCACAAAGTATACGTCATTTGTGGCTACTAAGCCACATCCACATCCTTCCCCAGTTCTCCCCCTCTTCATCCACCCCTCATCTTTTCCCATCCCTCTTCTGTTTCTTCTATATCGTATCCAAGGATAACATCATACCTCATCTTTTCCCCACCCCTCATCTGGAGGTCTGGGAAAACTGGCGCAGATACCACCATTTTAAAATAATAGCAACAATAATTAATCAGGTGAAATTCAGTTTTCACGATTCAGACCAACAGATCAGCAGCACAAGTGCAATTTTATGAGTTCCACACAAAAAAGTCTCACGTGGAATCAAAATGAAACTGTACAGGATATCATGCATGCTCGTGCCTCGCAGCCATATTTATCCTCAACCAACATCTATCTTTGGCACTTCCAGCACAGGGAAACCTAGTATCACCTTTTTACTACATAGTATCACCCTATGTTACCAATAGTTAAGAGGAAGTACCTGCCCGAATGGACTGAATAATTGCCTGAGATCCTTTTCAGTTGCCTCAAAAGCAACATTCCTAACAAGCAACTTAGTTGAACTCTTGTCATTCTCAGCTCTCTTTGGTAATTGGTCCTTCTTAGTGTGACAAAGTTGCAATATAAGTGCATGGCCATCCAAAACAGTTCCCTGAATGACAAGAGGGAAGTTGGAAAATTAGTTATAAGAGCCTGAAAAGTATAGACAGAGTTCAAATCAGAAAGTTTACCTGCAAATCCTTGCAAACGTTGATTGCTGTATCAACAGAATCAAACTCAACGAATCCAAAACCCATAGAGACATTTTTTCCATTCTTTACATGCTTCTTCACCTTCACAGAATAATATTAACAGGTGTTGGATGAAGAGGAGTTATTTTCTCATGCAGCAGGAAGGAAATACTGTGCTCAGATAGTAAAAGTCCCAGTTTTCTAGCTAAAAGAACTTACCCTCACACTTAATATTCGCCCATCCTTTATGTGGTCGGTGAAATGCTTTTTTAAGCTCTCATCCAACGTCTTGAAATTTAGGTTCTTGACATACAGTGATCGTGACTGGAAAGATGGCAAACAAGAATGACAATTGGTTAATGAAACAGGAGACAGACATGGGAAATCAAGGCAGCTAGAAGAACAAACCAAAAGGCAACAAGGAATTTCTAAAACTGCATTGCTATTCCCTACACTTATTTCCAATAACTGAACTCTTTTTGTTTTCGGTGCCAGGGAATATAATGATTATTTGGTAATAGTGGTGCAACTGAACCAGCATGCAATGAGTATTCAATAGTCTGCTGATACCAAGAGTAAGGATCATATTTAAGAATAATTTATATCCGATTTACTGTGAACCTATCTCTTTCTCCCAATGCTTGACTTACAGACTATCAGCCATAATCCATCAAAAACCACTTTAATTCATATGCAGGCCCTAGTTGTTTACCAACAAACTAAAAACTTGAATATATATGTAAGACTTAGTTTAAGAATTTGTAACATATTCCACATTTTTGTGCAACAAAAACATCTCAGTCCCAAGCTAGTTGGGTCATGAATCCTCACTATAATGCCACTCCATTCAAGCCGTCTCTGAACAACATAGGTTTTGCAGTTCATATACCTCAACTCTATCAGGATCAACATCTGGATCCGTTACTCCTTCCACTTGTTGCTCTAGCAGCACTCTCTTTGCATCATCTTCACCAACAACAAGAGCATTTTTTGAATCACTTGTTTGATCAAGAATATTTCCAGGAGCCCACTCCAAATAAAGGGGAGTGTCCCTGCATTAGGACCAAAGGGAAAAAAATTACTTCAAAATTCTGAACTTACAAAACTCTATCAAAATAATTGAATATGAAACACAGCAAAAATGATATATGCTAGAAAGAACAAAAGGCAAACTAGGAGAAATCTCAATCTTGCAAAATCTAAAACTGAAAGGCATTTTCTAAAGCAAGACACCAGAAAGCAAAAAAGAACTCTTTCCCCATTTCTCAGGGATTTTCAGTTATCTAAAACAAAATTTAAAGATAATGTAATTCCCTTCTTCTCCTTCCACGGCTTTTGTCTAATTTTGAGTCTTCTCTAAGTAACATCAACTGAGCTAAATAAATTGCATTTTGTTTCGAGAATACAAGGGGATATCAGTGACAAAGGAACTATTGGAGTTAGAGTGAGGACACAGTAAGATTTAGATTGGGGATATTTGGCTTAACACCATTGAACAAAGGTGGAGCAAGAAAGAAATAAGGTAGAAGGCAAAACAGGGTTAAGAAAATTAAGTGGTTGAATACACATGTCAGGCGCAATATTTCACCTCCCAATGCAAATCTAGTAGTTTCATGGGAAGGGGTATTTATTCCACTTCAGAAAAGACTAAGAAGTAATAGGACCCTTGCAAAGTTTAAGTGTATAGTTGAAAATTCACAATTGAATTGAGGGGTATTTATAATCTTACTTTGTCATCAATCATGACATGAAATTTTGTCTCTACATATACTGCTACTTGTTCAACTAAGAAAATCACCTTTCGTATTGAAGGTAAGAAATGGATGTATACACTTACTTGTAACGTTTGTATGCTAGACCCCGGAAAGCTGAACGTGCTTCTGCCGGTTCTAGGAAGACAACCTGATAGTTAATAATCACAGAAACAGCAAACAATCTTGTTATGTCCGACTAATTCACGTATACTCACATCAACAGAATCATAATTACGTATACTGAGCTTGAAGGAAGGGAATGACTACCACCCTATTGGAGGGAAAAGTCACGAAGCGGATAGATAACCATTACAGTTCAAGAATAGTCATTTCAAGCCAAAGGCTACAAAGATAAAGGCACATACCAAAGCTAAGGTTTTGGTAGGAGGAAGAACAATTTTATCCAGGCTCCCAAACTTCCCAAACATATTTGCAAGTTCACCTTCTGATGAACCATAAGGCAAGTTCTTAACTAGAATAACATGATTGCTTCGTTTCACCCCATCAGTTTTTCCAGCAGCGTATTCTTCCAAAGAAACAATATTAACTCCAGCTTTTGCAAGAGCCTTTTTTGTCTCCGCTATCACTTGAGTCTCGCCCAACGCTATACGCACAGCAAGATCATCAGCTTCTCTATCAAGGAGATCACTTTTACTCACACCAAATTTTCTTGCAATATTTTCAACAACCTAAAATGTTTCGAAGAACAGACGGAGATCATTTTTACATTCAAGAAAAAGTTCAAAATCTGATACAGTATGATGCATACTCAACCTAAAAGCGAAGTAATTAAAGATCCTGAAGCATTTCAGAAATTGATCAGAGAAGTAGTAAGATAGCTTAAAAGAATTTGAACTACCAAATCATCTTACAAGAAGAAGAATGTAGAAACTAAAATAACTACAATCTGATCAAATGTAAACAAGATAAACCCAGCTTATTACGGCAAACATCAAAGATCTTTAAGGGTCAGTTTGGAAAGCCACTTGGTAATTGGAATTGGTGTAATTACCAGGGTAGTAATTACCAGCCTAGTAATTACACTGACCTGTTTGGTTGCCACAATGTAATTACACTGTAATTACAGATGTCCTGTTTGGATGCCACAGTGTAATTACACATGTTCTGTTTGGATGCACAATTGCAATTATAAAATTATAATAAATTTTAAAAATAAAAATTAATTATTTAAAATTTATACTAGACAAATAAGAAACTTTATAAATGACATTTATATTTTTTCAAATTAATATATTTCAATTGAATTGATCGTAACAACTAAAAGTATGAAGTTTCTACGAATATCGTAAAGTGCATGTTTGATAAAGAGAATAATTTATAAATAAAATGTCATATATTATTAAATGTTTGACAAAAATATAATCTATCAAGTCTAATTAAAAAATGACGTGCAATGTAAATTCAATATTACTAAAACAAATGAAACTGAAAATATAACATAAGTTATAAATTCAAAACAAAAAATTTAACATAATACTCTTATAATAAATTTCAACATAGCAATAAATATGATTTATTTTTATTTTTTCTTAATAAAGAAAACGTAAGTCTATAACCTTACTTAACAATAAATTCTATTTTAATTTAAAAATTAGAATACTAATAAAATTATGCTAATGAGAAAATAAGCATGACATAAAGAAATAGATAATACGAAAAAATTACATAGAATCATGTAAAGTAAGGTTGAGAGCAAGAAGAAAATGAAATATAATAATATAAAATAAAAAATACTTTTACAAATTTTTAGAATAATAAAAATAAAAAAAGAACTTAAAATAATAGAAGTAAAAAAAATTAAAACAAAAAATAAAAAAAGAAATTAAAAAGTAATCAGGTGGTAATTACACCATGTAATTACCAGCAATTCACAACATCTGCCTGTGAATTGTAGAGTGTAATTACCTCCTGTCAATTACACCAATTACCTGCTGACCAAGTAATTACATGTCCTTCCAAACAGGACAAGACAATGTAATTACACCAATTACACCAAATCTAATTACCAGGATGTCCTTCCAAACAGGCCCTAAAAGTTTCTGTCCATATCCCCTTCCACCCTCACCCCCAAAGAAAAAAAACAAAGCATCCACCGCTAATTTGTACTATGTTTGGTTGGGCTTGGGGAAATTTAATCTCCACAAAAAAATCCTCATCAAGTTGTACAATGTTTGGTTGTTAGTTATTGCTTTCCTAACAAGATGTTCATGTTACAAGTTACAAGAACACAGAAAAATCAAGGAGCATCCTGACTAATATGTAGACATGTAGAAGCACAATAAAATCACCAGTTGATCTTACTCTTTCTAGAAAACAGAAAAAAGATGGATATCCATTTATAATATTTGACAGTGTACATACAGTGTCTGGCCGCATAAACAGAGTATTCCAAGATTGTGTATTTCCACTAGCTTCAGATGCCTTCTTTTCCTCTTGTCTCTTCTGCTTAAATGTGTTTGACGATTGCTTGGTATTAGCAATTGTCCTACAGATTAATAAATGACCAATCTTATTATAGCATGGTAGATCCCATATTAAAAAGAAAAAAGAGAGAGCTTCTCTCACATAAATGTAATAAGCAAACGATCTCAATGGATATGAACATTAAAATGAGTAGGAGAAAACCACTTACTCTGCCTTCTCTGGAGAAATTTTCTGCTTCGCTGGCATAACATGAAGTAATCGTCCTTGAAAGATTGAACTGTCCAGCTCTGCTAATGCCCTGGAAGAAACAATAAATGAACAATAGCACTGTGAACATGCAAAATAGACATGCATAGAACTCATGTATATCAGTGTGCTCCTGGCAGGTAAAAAGTGCAGTAGCTTAGAATTTGGATGTTGATTGACAGGTACCTAGCAGCAGATTCTGGTAATGGATAGAGAACATATGCAATTCCTTTGGACCGCTTTGTATCTTTGTCAACAACAATATGAACCTGTGAGACATTGCCAAATGCTTTAAAGTGTTCTTCCAGCTCCTCTTCCCTGAGTCATAAACCCATTTGTTTAACAAGAACATATATTAGGTTCATTAAAATCATAAAACAGTGCAACATATTGAGTTGACTAAATCGCCCAAAAAAAGGAAAAAGAAGAACGAAGATGTATTACGTAGTGGTGTATGGAAGGTTACGAACAAATAATCGTCCGCTCTCCAGATTTTCTTCTTTTTCATCCTTAACACTTGATGAAGGGTCAACAGGCTCAAGCGACTCATTGTTAGATCTGGTGAGCCCATCACTCAAAAATTCCTCTGTATCATCAGGTTCAAGGATATTACCAGCATTTGCATCTTCACTGCTCTTGTCACTTTCATTATCACTACCATCGTCTTCACTACTTTCTGAGTCGGACCAATCTTTCCTCACTCTACTTTTGAAATAATCCGTATCGGTCATAACTTCATCATTATGGGAGCCGCCAGGTTTCTCAGATTTTTCACTATCTGACAGAGATTTCTTTTTTTTAATAACCTCGTCCAACTCAGAGTCATCAGTATCCGTTTTTTCCTGGCTAGTTTCTTTTTTCTGGTATTGCTTATCGCCATCCTTTTTACTTCGGGCAAGAGACGGAGCTGTTAATGCATCATTTGCCCACAACTTTGACTTACTCCGAGGCTGCATAACTTCAAGGAACTCTTGAAGCTGAGGATCCTCATCCTTACTCTCCTGTTTACTATTCTTTTTGTCCCCTTTTAAACCTGCAGACTTAGAACTTTTGTTTACTATTGCATTCTCATCCTCATTTGTCAATATCTCTTGTTTCTTCAAAGTGTGCCTGCTCCATGGACGAGGGATATTTGGATCCCCAATTTTCCTAGCAATCTGGCTATATGAAAATGAATTTCATGTGTCATTCAAGCACATCACCAATGAATGGCTACTCTCTTATAGAAAAATAATTATCACAACCTAACAAAGTAAATATTCCTGAGCTTATTAGGAGGTTTTCACTAGTTACTTGGAAATTTTTATAAAGGTGCCATTTTTAATGTTCCTATTGTCTCACTGTGCTTTACTTGGCACAGAGTTTAAGAAAGAAAGACTTTTGGAACTCCTGGTCTAACACAAACAGTGACAGTGTGTGGCTATAAATAGGGAAAATTAAAATAAAAGTAAAGTGAAATTAATTCTAAACATACAAAGAAGACGTTCTACTCATTCAAAATAATGGAATATGAAATAGAGATGCATTTTCTTCTTCCGCTAAGTCTGTATGTCACTGGAGCAGAATATCATAATAACTGAAGCAGAAAAGACATACCTCACAAATAATACGACTACTATCCATGAAAGACTTGTCAAAATACTTGATAGCTTCCTCAGCCTCTTGCTCAGTTCGAAATCCTACAAATCCAAACTGCCTGCTCTTCCCATCTCTGTTTATCATGACAATCATTCAATGTCAAATCAAAGTAGTAATAAACATACCCCAAAATATCAATACTACCAAATAGCAACTCGTATATACCAGTCAAAAAATCAATAGTCAGCTGAAACACTGATAACAACTGAAAAACATTAATGTTACTACACATCAACACCAAGTTCTTTACTAATTGTGGTTTGCTATATGAATGGTCTATAGTTGATTACTCCATTTTGACCCGTTCAGTCCAATAAATTACAGACTCAGGCATAGAGTTTGTCTACAGCTCACATTACTTTTACCAAAAAAAAATAGGAAGAGCAAAAAGGAGGAGAGAAACTTAACGAAGTACGCATAAGCTTGGCATCAGTGACTTCCCCTTTCTGAGAGAAGAATTCTCTGAGGCGGTCCTCGGCTACATACTTTGGCAAATTCTTCACACATAGACGGGACCTTCAATACAAAATAAAACATTATAAACATTTAACTACTATCCAAGAACACCAACCCCAACAAAGAAAAATCAAAGTTTTGCAATCCAAATTCAACAGAAACTCAAAACTCAGTTCTGGGTTTCCTTAAAATCAAACTTAAACCACATTGATCAATAAGTCCTACAACCCCACCAAGAAAAATTACCAAATCTTGGAATTCCGAAACAAACATCAATTCTTTCAACCTGTGCAAGAACTTTCAAGTCTTTTTTTATTTGAAATAATAAGGATAACCTTAACAAAAAACATAAAGAAGATGCAAGAACTTTCAAGTCTTTGCAATTACAAATCAAACAGAGACTCAAGAACTCAATTCTTGGTATTCTTTAAAGTCAAATTTAGTTTTTTTTTAAAAAGGGAACATTCTTACATTGTATTGTTGCCAAAATTCAACGTAATCTGCGTTTGGTTTTGCTTCAACGTAAGCTAAGAGAGAAGAAAGACTGCGTTGGCGGTAAGGGTTTAAGCGATAGTATGATATGGAAACGGATCCGGGTCGGCGTGGAAGTAGGGTTCGGTAATGAGAAGAAAACGGATCCGGGTCAGCGTGGAAGTAGGGTTCTCTAATTTTCTTAAAAGGAAAAGAAGTTTCTATTTGCTCTATTCAGTATTCACTCTGCTCTATTTTATAGGAGTAAAGTAAAGTAAAGTAAAGTAAAGTAATATATAAATACCGAAAAGAGCTTTTTAAAATAATAATCAACCCAAGTAATTTGGGTAATTTTCTAGGAAAAATTGCTCTAAAAATCAAATGAGACATTATTTACCCTATAAATCTCAATTCATTTTTCAAAAAGATTTATTTTACCCTTAAAATTATCAATATTTCTCTATTACTCTTTTACCTGTAATATAAAAATTAATTTTTCTGAAGTAAGAAAGGTGGAAAATAGTAATCAAAACATACCATTTATGATATATATATATTGCGAAAATAAAATCTTAGCTTTGAGATAGATATTATTAACAAATTATTAAAAAAAACCTGAATTTATAAACGTTAAATAAAATTTAAACTATGTTTTAAAAATATTTCATTATTAACATTAGAAATGAATAATAAAATAACGAGCATAAAAAATAGAATAAAAAGATATCGTACGAATAATATTAATATTAATCAAACTTTGAAATATATGTACACAATAATTTTCTATTTATTCAATTCATATTGTGCACAAGTAAATTCTTAGTTATAGCCTATAAGAAAAATATTATTAACAAATTATTGAAAGATTACGCTTTAAATTGACTTTAAATTATGTTAAAAAATTATTTTATTAATACTATTAGAAATGTTTGTTTTTTTTGTTAATTTTTAATATTAAATTTTCATATGATATACTTACGATCATAATATTTTAAAGTATTCTTTTGTAATATTTAATTACTAATTATATTTTCTTAAATTCAAGTAAAGTCAAAATTATATTAATAAATTAAAAAGGAGGGAGTCATTTAGATAATATTATTATTTAATTTTTAATATTTAAATTTTTCACTAATAAAGATTATGATGATGGAATAAATATTTTTTCATCTTTAATTAAAAAATTTAAATTTCTTAGTACGGAATCGAGAGAGTGCTTTAAAACTTGCCCACACTTGCCAAAATTTTCATCAAAATAATCTCTATTAGAAACTATTTATAAGACCAATCACACCATTAATGACTGCTTCATAACCATGAGATCAATTCAAAGACTGCGTTTCCTTTCTTCACCATATCTTCTCTCACGTTTCACTCCTAATTCTTTGCCTTTCACATCATCTTCTTCTTTTCCTCATGCCCTAATAGAACCCACAACAAGCACAATTGCAGCCACTTCTCTGACCCAAGAAGAGCTTACACAAATCAATCTACTAATCCCACGTTTATGCTCTTCAAATCACCTCAAAGAAGCTGCTAATCTCATCACAACAACATTTCTCACAAACCCATCTTTAGAATCAATCTCTGTTTCCATTTTCATTCACAGACTCTCTCTTGAACCTGACCTTACACAACCCATGTACTTCCTCAATCGCCTCAAGTACACCCCAAAGACTCAATCTTTTCTATTGCCCATTTGTAAAATGTTAGTTTCTTTGTATTTTAGGAAGGGAGGCTACTAAAGGGTTAAAGATTTTTCATTGGGTGTCAAGGCCTGATTTTCCTTGTCCAGTGGATTACGGATTGTGTGCTATTTTGGTGAATGGATTTTGCAAGAATGATATGGTTGTGGAGGGTTTAAAGGTTTTGAGGATGATGGTAGTTGGGAATTTGAAGTTTGGGGGTGAGGTTAGGATGTGGGTGTATAGAAGTCTTCTGAGGGAGGCCAGGATTAAGGAGGCTCAAGAACTAAATGAAGCTTTGAAGTGTGTTGAGAATGGGGACAAGGGAAATGAGGAAGTGGTTGCTTTGTTGGATAGTATAATCTCAAATTGGATTGAATAGAGTGTTTAAGGTAAATTATTTGGCTAATGACTACTATCTATGGCTAATGCTATTTGGTGTTATGACTTGTGCTACTTTCTTTCTTGCAGGAGAAAACTAAAATGAACTGAAAAATGGGCAATTTTACAGCATTTGCATGAATGATTGTGATTGCACTTCCGAATTACAAGTTTCACTCAAGTTGGTAGTGTCAATTTGTGTTCCTAGGCTTTGTTTTCTTTAATTATCAGTTAAGTTTGTGCAGATTTCCATTGTTATATTGTGGAGATTATCAGCTCACAGTTTGATAAACTATTGTTTATTGCTTCAATGCCCATTCTCAGTAGTTTTTACCGATAGTCATATAGTTCTTGCATAATACTCTACATACCTTTGTTAATTTTTCTGTGCTTATTGTGGATAGTTGTGTTATACTTATTTTGCTCCTCTATTTTGTACAAATTTCATCATCATAGATGTAATCTTTATGAAATGCTTTACAAGAATGCGTATTTGCACCTGACTGGCTAAAAAGCCTAATCTTTTACTTTTGGACTGTACGTGTCTGTTTGACTTACCATTAAGCTTGGAATGTGTTACGTACCTTCCGTATCCTGTCCCCTCACTGTATTTGTAGTTTTTAGTTCTGTTGTTAATTAGATGCACTTATAAGTGCTTGTGAGGTTGTAAACAAGTTAGTTCCAGAAGTACCTGTCTCTCTCACCACCATTGGCTGGTTGGTGGCTGGGGGTGTAGGTGATGCTGAATGTTTTAAGCAACTACTCAAGATAGCAGAAATATGCTGCAAAAGTCGCCATATTTTCTCTAAATGTTTGAGTAGTAGTAACTTATCTAATCATAAGATCAAGATAATGGAATAAGATTTTGAATCTTGTGGATAAAGGTGGATAAGGGGAAACACTTGGAGATGGGGGTAAATACAGAAATATGCATGGCTGGTTTGAAAATATGTATAGGAACCAGCAGAAGAGTATGCTTATTATGAATCCTTGCTCGTTGTACACAAAACTTGGAACTTGATAAGACTTGTGTCTTTTATATAGCCTTCTTTTAGTTTCTGTGCATCTTTGTGTTCTTAAACATTTGCACATTAAGCAAAAAGATGGACTGGACATTCTCTGGTTTTAAGTTGAATTAGTTGTACAAAAAAGTTTTTTGGACACTAGCTTCACTCGACATAATTCAACGTTTGGAGAGAAGTGAATTTCTGATGCCAGCTTAAGTTCCCTATGTCTTTAGCTCCTTCATTTCACACTAAATTGAGACACCCGTGGTTGTTTTTGTCATCTAGCCACTTGGGACCTCTCTCTGTCAAAGTTGACATTGGTACCTCTTTGATGTGTTTTAAAGCTGGTTTCTGACATTTTTTTCTATTTTGCAGAGATAAGATCGATATTTTATTAGTTTCTTGATCATGGAGATGGACATCACTTAGCTTATGTTAACCTTCGGTTTCTGTTGTAGTTTTAAGAACTTCTAAATGTTGTTAATGCACTTGTATTTGTTGCTTACTTGAATTTCCTTTTGCTTGTGGTAGATTTTACGAAAAATATGACAGGACTACTTGTTTCTCTGAAGCTACGTGATTTATGAGTCAATTTAGTTCTGAAGCACTGGTACCTTTCTTTTTATAGGACCTCTAATTCCTTTTGATTTTTTTTCTCTTCCTTTTGTAGAGATATTGTCTTTGGAGGGAGGATGTGGCCTAGTCGATGAAGTTGGAGTAAACTCCATGGAAGACTAAGGTTCAAATCTCAAATAGAGGCAAAATAGTTGGGTGATTTCTTCCTTCTGCCTAAACCCTGGTTGTAGAGTTATCATGTACCAACAGTACTGAAAGGATACAAGTATCTAGTGGAATAGTCAAGGTGCATGCGACCTACTCATGCTCAGTGATAAGAGAGCATTAGCATCTCAAGACGAGATCTCCATAGTGTCAATGACTTTAAGTTTGTGATATCTTGTTTTTCTTTGGGGTTCAGGACGTGCTGCCATCAAACATCCTAACTCAGTCGTATGCATAACTGGAGATGAGATTTACTTTATTGAAATGTTAACTAAGATTGCATCCAGTACTTTATTTGTGGTCGTATTCCCAGATTCGGTTAAATTAGTTGACAGGTTGAAGTTGAAGAGCTTCTCTATAAGTAACAAAATGTCCAAATGTTTTTCCTGATATCTTACACGGCTTTCTGATTGCAGATCTCATGCATTATTAGATATCTCTCTCTGGCATCTTGGTTCATTGTTGCGATTATTTCTCGATCATTCCTCTACTTCATCTTTATGTTTGAGGCAAAAGATGATAAGACACTTTTTGGAATTTTATTTTATTTTATGTTCCAGTACCACGGAACTGTTGGTGGGATACCTGAAAATTGGAAATCGTGTAACAGTGTCTGGTGAAATTTCAATTAGATAATGAATGATCTTGTACAGCCAGATTGCTCCCTTCATCTTCTTTCTTGATTTACTCATTCATTTTGGCATATGTTATGATTTTGTATATGATACTATGAAGGCTGGTGAAAATGGTCAAAATTCTGATAATGGTCCAATGGAGTCATGTTGTCCAACATTGATATATTTGTCAATCAACTAAGTCTTGGTCCTAAATTAGTTGGAATGAGTTGTGTCAATCCTTTGATTTTTTCAAATCATAATTTGATCGACTATGCTTTGAACGATACATAAGTAGAAATAAGTGCAATTTTATTTGTAAATCCAAGAGTATTTATTATCCCCTCATAGGATTTCTTCATAGTAATGTAAGCGAAAATCACGAAAATTCTTATATCTAACTAAGGTTGAGCCATCAGAAAGTTTTTGAGGAATAAATTATGAAATTATTACTATTAAGATAGTATTAATTATTGAGGAGTAAATTATAGGTCTTGATCATGTCAATCGTGAGTTCAATTCACATGATTTTTTAAAAAGGAAAAATCCTTTTGGCCAGAATGGTAAAATAACATATTTCACACTATTTTATTTTATCCTTTTAACTTCAATATCTTTTAATTAAAAAATGAAAAAAAGATCTATTTATTTTAAAATAAAAAAGATATTATAGACTTTTTAATTTTCTGGCCAAATTCTGATTAGCATTACTCTTTTAAAAAATGTTGTGATTAAACTTTGCACGAAATGATGTACTCTAAAAAGCAATGTGCATTCAATGTAAATTATAGATCTTGATCATGTCAATGTAAAATTGGGCACATTTTAAAAACTCATTTGGATAAATATTTTATAACCCGTCGTTTCCGATAGAAAATAAAGAATATCTTTTAAAAAATAAAATTAAGTAGCAGTATTGTTGTTGAATAAAAAAGGAAAAACAAGAGTCGAAATAATTTAAACCCCGGAAAAACCCTCTCACTGTTATTTTGACATTAGAGTGGATAACGTTCCAAGAAATGAAATAATTGTGTGTGAATTTTCTTCACTGAAATTCCACTAAATTTTCAGCTTACTCTCAAGAATGGTTTCTTCCACCATTCTAATTCAGCAACCGACGAACTTCTTCCACCAGCCAGAGTTTCACCATCAGGTTAGCCTTCGCAACACCCCCACCCCCACAAACCCAAAACATTCAAGAATGAATCTTTTTTGCTTTTTTAATTTTCTGGGTGTTTGATTTTTTGTTAATTGAACCAGTTATGGAGAGGTCTGCACCATGGATGTGCTGCATCATTGCAGAAACATCCTATTTTTGTATGTAATAGTAGCAAGAGAAACAGACCTTCGAGAGTTTCTTCAATTGCTAATGGTGCTGTTACTTCTTCCACTTTGGAGGCTTATGATTCTTCTCCGTCTCCTTCTGCATTTCCTCTTTTTACACTCCCTTCTCAACCCCAAGATACTCCTGCTTCTCAGGTATTTTCTACTTGCCAAAGTTTCCTTCTTTTTCATGTTCTTGAATTTCAAGTTTAGTTAATCACTTATTGTTACTTTCTGTGTAATAAATGCTGTTTTCATTTGGTAAGCTCACTGTTTAAGTGCTCACTTATGCAATATGCAGCACTTTTATGTACTCTTTTCTGTAGTATGAGTTTTGGCACTGCATACATTTTCCTCTTCAGTCATGGTTTCTTTTACTCTACTAGTATGCCAAACAAACAATGGACAACAATAAGCACTAGTCTCTCAATAAATTGAAGTGTCAGCCAGGCAGTTGATGTTTGGACAAGATAGGAGTTACACTTTGAAGATCGATGGAGTCGTTCTTATGAATTGGTTTTGTTCCTCATTTGAGATTTTCTTCACAAATTCTTTGGGTCTAGGTATAGAATACTTTCAGGTCCCGTATAATTTTTTTGGTGATTACTATGTTAGCAATATAAAATGTTCTACGTCAGGTATAGGGGAATCATATACCTAAGGCATTGTACTACTCCCCCACTGCATAATTTTTTCTTTGATAAGTCAGAATTTATTACCAATTAGTAAGACCGTTCTCACACGCGTGAGTCTGCATTCAGATTCGCCTGTGTTTTTCAAGTACGGGGGAAGGGGTTTTGGATATATAGAATGCCTAACATCTGGTGTTTAGGGGCATCCAAAGGGTTATAAAGATTTTGAGCTACTCCCCAATTACCTTAAGATTTTCAGGTAGATGCTCAAGTTCATTCTCACATTCTCATGCGTAAATTTCCCATTTTTATTGTTGCATAGTCAAACTAATGGTTGGCGTCCCTCTATTTTCTCGGTCTTACATCCTTTGATTTTCTTTTGAGAAGCTGATGAACATGTATTTTTCTATTTGATTATTTCAAATTATCCTTATTTTCTCCTGTTCTTATCGTTGATGATGGTGATATAACATTTTTATATGAACAGTTGGAACTGGCAGATCCTGATTTCTACAAAATAGGATATGTTAGAAGTTTTCGAGCCTACGGAATTGAATTCAGGGAGGGACCAGATGGGTATGGAGTGTTTGCTTCCAAAGACGTGGAGCCTCTCCGTCGAGCTAGGGTGAGCACTATCTTACAATATGTTTGTATGTAGAACGTTTTCCTCCTCCTGATGAAATGCTTAACTTTACCATCGGAAGCAGTGTCAAATTTAGTGCTCTATCAATGTTTTGCTATACCAAAAGCTGAACTTCATCCCATCAATTCCACCATGAAATTGGTGGGAGTGGGAAAAAAGGACATGGGAGAATTGTAATACCTTTTATCTACCTTCCTTCTTTCTGGGATGAGTATCCTTTTTATTTCCCTCATTTGCTTTTTAACAATGATAAGGTGTATGTGTCAGTGGCTAGGCACTTCTAATTCTTCTCCTGATGTGGTGTCTATCATGTTCTACATAGTTTTGACTGGGACTAATTCATTTGGCATTAGCTTGACTGTTTGATTGCTCTTTTCGCACTGATTATCTTCACACCTTTTCGTTATCACTAAAATTCAGTGAATCATGAGGTTTTGTTTGTAATGCAGGTTATAATGGAAATTCCTTTAGAACTTATGTTAACCATAAGCAAAAAGCTTCCTTGGATGTTTTTTCCAGATATTATACCTGTAGGACATCCAATATTCGACATTATCAATTCAACCAATCCTGAGGTAAAAGGATGCATTTTTTCCTTTTAAATATTTTATATTTTCCTATTAAATATTTTCTAATGGAACACATGGGAGAATATTTATCCACATTTTCTTTGATTGGATAAAAAATAAAAATAGTCGTCTTACCTTTTCCCTGATGGTACACATGAGAGGATATTTATCTGCATTTTTAGTTGTTTTTATGCTTTGATTTTTTTCATCTTCTGTTTGGTATTCTAAGATCTCTTGTGACTTTTTAATATTGATTACCTTCTTATGGCAGACAGATTCGGACTTGAGGTTGGCATGCCTTCTTTTATATGCTTTTGATTGCAAGGACAACTTTTGGCAGCTTTACGGAGACTTCTTGCCTAGTGCTGATGAATGCACTAGCTTTCTTCTAGCTACTGAGGTCTGGATATGAGTATCATCCAAATTTCGGTGCTTTCAATTAATGTAATATTTTGAGGAAGATTCTATAGAAAATGCTATGCATTCACAAAATTAATTCGCACTTTGTTATGGTGTTCTTCTGAGGTTCAAGTTTGATTAACTCGAAATGTGAAAAAGAAAAGCTTTTGTGATGTTCACATTGTTATGTGACCTTTGCTATTAGTGTGTTCTAATTTATAACAAAATTTTCTTCGACTGAATCTTGTTTTGTTCCATGACTGTTGAAGCTCTCTTCTATACCCTAAGTCTATTTTGGAAATACCATTTTGGTTTTCAATCTGAAAATCGATATGTGGTTGAAGCTTCTTCATTTCTGTGCTTTGCATTTTCCGTTAGTCAGCTGGGCTGGTTTTGATCAGAAAGATTTGTTGCAAACAGAAACATGGAATGACTGCATTTGGCATATACTTGGTGGATTAATTTCTAGAATTTCAGTGCTAGAGTTATAAATAAACGCTTGTTTTGTGTTCCTGATGCTCTTACTTCTTAATGCTTTCTGTGATGTAGGAGGATCTTTTGGAGTTGCAAGACGAGAAGCTTGCTTCAACCATGAGAGAACAGCAACACCGGGCACTTGAGTTTTGGGAGAGAAACTGGGTACAAACAATCTTGTTCAATCTCTTTCCTCCAAATTCCTTCTCACTAACATTGGCCTTTGACTTTCTTTATTTGTTTAGCATTCTGCAGTACCTCTCAAAATTAAGCGTCTTGCTCAGGATCCTGAGAGATTTATTTGGGCAATGAGTATAGCACAATCTCGATGCATCAACTTGCAAACGAGAATTGGTTCACTGGTTCAAGATGCAAATATGTTGGTACCTTATGCTGGTGAGCTTCTTTATTGTATTTCTGTATAAAATTTCAATAGTGAAATCGGGGGCTTTAATTGGTTTATTCACACAACGCAGCACCCTATTTTGACAGATTGAACTTGGCTGAGATGTTAGTATGAATGGCATTGTTTATTTAATTTTTGTTTTGATTGGTCTTGAAGTGATGCTCATGTGTACTTTTAGATGTTAAGTGGATCAAAAAGAGCAGATCCACGACTGCAGTAACAAGTTAAGCAGTGAAAAATATGTTCAGTTTTCAGTTTACTGAAACCATGCCAATGATAATAGTGTGTATTCCATTTTTTCCATTTTTAAAAAAATAGCTATGCTCCTTGAGGTTCTCCCTCTGCAGTCTGCATGATGAAACTTGACGCAGTTACTATTACCGGTGGAAAATGTTTGTTCACCCTAATGATATTTAATATTACTTTGATCACATTTTGGTAAGAAATATATGGTTCATAGAGGGTTTTATGTAGTCTAATATATACTGTTTATTCTAAGAACTGTAATTATTCAATATCTGATGTTAGGCAGTAAGTTTATCAAGTAGTTAACCATTGTAAAACTAACCAGGTCATATTTTATGGGACAGAAGGAGTACCTTACAGAAGAGAAAAATCTATTTTCCAAAGTTCCCACAAAGTTGTTCTATCAAAGAAAACATGTCCCCTCAAAAATAAAATATTATATCAGCTTTTGAATTTCTCTCTACACAAAACCTCAGATTCTCGCCATTCTCTCCCTTGGTTTCAGCCTTTTGTGTGTGTGTGTGTATCTATGTGTCTCATATTAGAAGAGGCAAAATTAAACATTCTCAAATACTAGTCCTGGTCAAATGCTCTATCTATTTCGATTTTGAGGACAATACTTCAATTCGTTTGGTTTCAGTATTCAAAGGAACACTTCCCTCTGCATTTCTATCTTCCATTTGTTTCCTTGGTTCGAATTCGTCATTTTGCTTTAGAAAATAGCATAGATCAAGATGGAGGTGCAATGACTTCTGATTTCTTGAGATAAGGAAGGTTCTATTGTTTGGCCAAACAAGTTTCAAGAAAATAGAAGATGGAAATGCAAAAAATTGGAATTTCTTTTCCTTCTCCTCCTTCAAAGAAAGAAGAAAAAAATTTGGAACTTTTCTGGATAATTTCTTGAAAATGGGAAGGAGCATTGCAAAATACTGAAGGATGCTGATAACCAGAAGAAAATGGTGATTATGAGAGAAAAATTGGTGACTTTGAATATATATCAACAGTTCCTTTGACTTGACATGATGAGAAATATTTGTTAATGGTATTGCTATTTTTCTTCTATTTCCATTAATTGCTAGTGAAGGCCTAAGTAACTGTTATTCTCATAATCTCAATGCATCTGTCTTTCTAGTCCTAAAGTTTGATGTTGACTGGTGATGTAGTTGTGCGCATTATGGTTTCTTAAAGAACTGTTTAAAAGTCTCTTGCAAGACTTTTTCAAAATAAAGACCAGGTCATGGACTGAACGATAGAGGCTAATCGTGATATATAGAGAGATTTTGAAATCTTAATCCAAATTAAATTAGTATAGGAATGTGGAATAAGAGGTGGACCCCAGTAGGATGGGGAGACAGATAAAGATGATGAGCATAGCTAGCCCTGCAGGTGGAGGTATACGAAGACCACACTTCTTTCTTTTTCTCAATATGATTCTTCAAAGATGCTAAAATTGACTATCTCATGGAAGGGAGTGAGATGTGAGAGAGTTTGTAATTCACATATTTTGAAACTTCCATAAAAGTAATCGATATATTAAAAGTCTATATTAGCTATTAATGCCAGTCAACTTTGTAGAGAAGTTCAGCAAACCAGAAAGCATTTGAACTAGTATTACAGAACACAACAACAAGAACTACTACTATGCCTTCCCAAGCGTATTATTGTGACCTGTGTTTCAGGAAAAAAAAACTTAAAAACTTATTAGATAGGGATTCTTCTTAATTTCAAGGCAGACTTGCTTGCAATTATCTTTAGCATTTTTAACCAAACTTTGTTTGTGAGGAAGTCCTTCTAACATGTTACTCATCTCATTCTCCAGACATGATGAATCATTCTTTTCAGCCAAATTGCTTTTTCCATTGGCGCTTCAAGGACCGCATGCTGGAGGTGATGATAAATGCGGGACAAAAAATTAGAAAAGGAGAAGAGGTAAATCCTTTTAGCTTTCTAGATCTAGTGAAGGCTTCATTTGAACTGTGATGTGTGTGTATTAGTTGGAACATCTTATCACATAGGGAATATAACTAGCTTTGTCAATGGGTCGGCTTATTTTGGATAATTCATTTGGAGAAGATGGCATGTCGCTGAGTTGGAGAAGATGCATGACTCGTATGTTTATTTCCGCCCAAAAGGCATTTCTTACATTCAGCGGTGCAGAAAAATTTGTACTCCATTTTCTTGTTGAACATAGGTCATGGTATATGATATCTAGGGAAATCTTATTTTTAAGAATGCATTTCTTACATCAGAATCTTGCTTATTCTAGTCCCCTAAAGACATTTTCAACATCAAAATCTTGCATAATTAAGGATGACCTCATTTGATGCCATTGACTTTCTTTCCTACTCCTCAGCGTGCAAGGTCTTGCCTTCCACTGCAAGGAACAAATAAGCTAAAGGAAAAGTAGAGTTTAAAAATGAAAGAAGAAATAGCATGCATGCACTCAAAAAAATCTTGTTTCCTGCTTTCCTTGGTAGTTTTTCATTTTTAGCTGACAATAGAAGCTTAAAAAAATTGCATAAAACGGGGAGTGGCAAGTTTCTCGCGCACGACCTCATGGGAACAAAGTAGTGTTCACATTTATCACTTCACGGAGTAAGCTTTACCAATTAGGGCATTTAATCTATATTTATACATTAGTTCTATGTGTTTTTAATAAAATTATCGGACGAAGCGGTATTGTGTGACATACTTTAACTAATGTGGATCTGCCCTTGGTGGTGCTCCTGTCGTCTTCAAATCTTGGGTCTGTGGCTGGTCCAACTATATGTGGCCCTGCTTGTCTTTGTTGCTGTTGCATTATCTTGACAATATGACCTAACATGACCTTTATGAATTCTTGCAGATGACTGTTGATTACATGGCTGGACAGAAGAATGACTTGTTTATGCAGAGATATGGTTTCTCATCGCCTGTGGTAATGCAGTTTTTCTTGACTCTTCCCAGAAAACAGAACCTGTGTCGTACTTTTTCTGCTGAAAAGTATGAAATTCCAACTCGAAGGCCCTAGTACTACTGATTTTGCGTAGTAATATTCATTGTTGTAGTCCTTTTTAAAAGCAGGGATGTAACCGTAAATGACTGGCAAGAAATCGCTGTAAATGGACATTCAATGTCTACTATCAAGCCCTGACAAGTGTAGATGAATTTTGAAGATGAGATAAACCAAAAAGTGAAAGGGAAAAGGGTTAGAGTGAGGAAAAAATTCTTCCAGTTATTGTCCTTGTCTTCGGTTATTTAGAATAGATTAATTTGAGCATTTAATCATAGAAGTTTGAGTAGGGCTTGAGTTTTGATTAATTGTTCAATGATGCTCCATATAGTACAAAGAATTTTGATATTTGTACTGAATCAGAGGAAGAAAGAGAAAGACAGTGTAATATATATTATTCGTTTAAGAATTATTCTAACGGAGCTTATGATTTGATTAGTTGTCAGGGCCATCTATCTCCATAACATGGAAATGAATTTAGATATATGATTGTTGATTTTGTTGAACTTTTGCTTTGATTATGAGATGTCTCTCTCTTTTTCTTCTTTTTGTTCTTTTTCTATTGACACTGACTATAATATATATCCTTGATATTGCAGAATCCTTGGGATGTCATTCATTTCACCGGAGATGCCAAAATTCATCTAGACACCTTTTTATCGGTCTTTAACATATCTGGCCTCCCTGGAGAATATTACCACAACAGTATGGGTCTTAAAGAATCTTTTTGATATACTAGCTCCTTCACTGATCTAGGTTTGCAATTAATGTTTAGAATCCTTGTTTAAAACTTGAAGCAGGTAAACTATCAAATGATGGAGACAGGTTCGTCGATGGAGCAATAATAGCAGCTGCAAGAACATTGCCCACTTGGTCAGATGGAGATCTCCCTCCAATTCCAAGTTTAGAGAGGAAAGCAGTGAAGGAGCTGCAAGAAGAATGCCACCAGATGCTTGCAGAATTTCCCACAACTTCTGACGAAGACCAGAAAATCCTAGGTAAGCCTGGATTGTGTGCTAGTATCTAGTGATGAGAAGAAATATAACTCCATCTTTTATGCGCTATGGTTGTCACCTGTATTTCATGGTAAAAAACAATGTGGATTTATTTCGATAAATTGAATTCAGAATTCATCAATCCTAGTACTGACTAACATCATAAGTTTTGGCTTTTGCCACGAATTACAAAGCTTGTAGGCGTCATGCTCCACATGGGCCGACACTGTTTACCACTTTTTGTTAATTTCATTGGTTGACTTTGTAACAGTTGTCAATATTCACGTCATAAAGTTGTCCAACTATGTATTCATTTTCTCTGTTTCTGTGAACAGATTTGATGCCTGAATGCAGGAGAACACTCGAAGCAGCAATAAAGTACGTAATATATGAATTATTAATCGTCATTGCATGCAGAGATCATCTAATCTTTGCTTCAAAGTGAATGCAGATCTTATTTACATAATGCTTTCTTTTGGCAGGTATAGATTACATCGGAAATTACTGATAGAGAAGGTTATACAGGCCTTGGACATTTACCAAGACAGGATTCTGTTCTAAACATGAAAAACAGCAGGATATGAAGCAATCTTTACCAGAAATCATGTAGCCATAGCAGATGGCGTCTAAGAATATGGTTCCATTGCAGCTATCCAGAAAGCTTTGTCTATCACAATAGCTTTTGCAACTCATTGTTAAGAACATTTTGAGGGCTTTTGTTGTGGGGGGGAGGGGTTAGGAAGTAGCTAGTAATGGTGTGTAGAATGCCTTGCACCACCAGTTTTGGAAAGATAGGAAGTGAAGAAAAAAAATGAAAGGTTCTCTGTAGAAATCATGATGAAAATGAAGGATAACTTTGCTGAATATGTTTGATGTGTTTGATAACAAGAGTTTTGCACTTCCATTTACTGAATAAAAGAGAACTATGAGCAACTAATTCTTTTTTCTGACGAAAGTTGATAAAAGTGGAGTAAGAGCAGGCCAAAGAGAGGCTGACATAAAAGGAAACTAAGAGGTCATATTTGGAAATATTTTTTCTAATAAATATTGTACTTAAAGAGAAAACAAGTAGAAGGGCTTTTTTGCATGAATGAAATATATATTAATTCTCTTTATCCAATTCCACTCTATTCTACTTTATTCTCATATACAAAATAATTGTCTTGTAAGCAATATTTATCATCAATAATAGCTATGCTTCAATCATAAATAAGTTTGGGATAGAATATAAATTTTCATTGATTATGTTTTTTTATTTACATTTCAGCAAATACATTTACATAATATTATTAAAATAAGGTATAGAGATATTGTGCCTTCTTGAATTTAAAAGGTGAGAGTTATTTTTTTCGTTTTCTTGAAAAAATATATTATGAAATCAAATAGAGTATAAAATGAATATAGTAAAAGAGTGATAAAAACTAAAAGGAGTATAATAAAAAAAATTAAAAAAGATATATGTAATTAAGATGAATCCCATATTCAGTCTCATTATAAAATTTGGAAGCATCAAACAAGATCTTAAATTTTATTTTATTTTTAAAAAACTCAAAAGTGAAAACAAATTACTTACTTGTAGTTGAGCTAATCCAAATAAAGAAAAAGAGGATGCACAATATCATCATCTTAGGACCATTATTAAAGATTGTAAATATTTATTAAAAGTGAACAAAATAATTATTATATATATGAATGGAGACAAATAAATATGTAGATTTTCGCAAGCAAAAATCATAAACATAAAATAATTTAGATTTACTAATATGCGATGATGCTCGCAAGAAAATTGAGCTATTCCTTAATTGAATTAAGCTGCCTGACTTATGAAAATATATATTTTACTTATTTGGGGTTTTTCATTAAACAAAGAAAAAAAAAATTATCAAGGGGAAATCAACATTGCTTTCTTGGAAAGAAAACTATTGTGTATAATAATTATTTAGGTTAAATATTTTATGGAATTTAAAGATATTTTAAGGTTAAGCATCATTAATATGACAAGAAGCCTAATGATAAAGTGAAAAATAAATAACTTAAAATGATATTAAATAAATTGAGTATTACTATCTGTTAAATCACACTAATCAAGTTATTTAATCACAAAATATATGATTATCCTTTTCTTTTCCATTCAAATACAATTTTCTTTAAAATTATAAACTTTTTGTAGCTGGTAGGTTGAATAAAGAAGTAAAATGATAAATCAATTTTTTTGAAATAATTAGATTTTAATTAATTCTAATAAGCTTACAAAAATAAAAATAAAAGCACACACAATAAGAAAATAAGGGGAAAAAAATCATATTTAAAAAAATCGTCGTCCTCATTAGTACAACCTACTGCTAAAACCCTCTCATCCTCTTTTCTTGTTTCTTAACCAAAAACCCCTTCACAGTTCACAAACTGCCTCCTTCTTCCCTACCCCCCACCCCACCCCACCCTCCATAAGGTTGCAGTCCACACAAGGTTCTCTCATTTATGTTGTTTTTAATCTTTTTCTTGAAATTAGTTCTAAAGTTCAAGAATCAGCAATCAAGAATGCTATTTATGATGTTTTAAATTGTTATTTGAGTTCCAAATTCATGGTTTTGCTCTTTGCATTATCTTGTCTCCAGTAATAGCTTCTTGGGTTTTGAATGGCATTGGTTCAGCAGCTATTGACTACCGCCTCTACTAGCTGCCGCTCTATCATGGTAAGAAATTTCTTTTCTTGTTTGTTCATTTGAATTGAAATTTGAAATTACAAGAAAGGAAATTGAAAATGTTAAAAGCTTAGTCTATCAGTGGTAGAATCCTACAATATGCTCACTTTTCTCATTTTTTTGTTGTTGTTTTCATTCTGTTTTTCTGTAAAGATTTTCATACACTTGTAATATTAATTGCTATGGAGTTCCACTTTTGGGGAATTCTCATTTAAATCATGTATTTGAAATTGTAATTGAGGGATATAAGTGTATAAGAAAGGTAGAGTGCTTAGAGATTTTAGTTCTTTGGTATCAGGATTCAATTTATGATTAGTTTTTTCCTTGTAAAAACTAGAGACTTTTAGTTTCTCTTGGTTTGTTGGAAGGTAGATGTGAGGAGGGAAAGAGAAAAAAGTAAATTTATAGTTTTTCCCTTTTCTGTTGTACTATTGTCTTCTCAAGGGATTGCATAGAGTAGTTTTATCAGTCGTCCTATTTTATTTCATGTTCCTTGAATTGAACCCTGAAACAGAAATGGGGTATGTGACTTCCTTGAGTTGAATCCCTGAAACAAAAATGGCAAAGGTGACAACAATTGGGAATAATTTGACTGTTTTGAGATGCATAATTTTATTTAACTTCAGAGCCTGAAGCTTTTATTTGTATTAGTTGCAGTTGAGTTAGAGATAAGTAACACACACATTATCCATTTGTATTATTCTTATTATCCATGTCCTGTTAGAGTCGAAGAGCAAACTTTAGTAGTTAGTTTATTTAATGCTTATGGAATAAGCTTATGCTATTTTGGTTAGGATCACTCACTATTGTGAACCAAACTTGAGAGAGCTCTTTTTGGAGGTCTCCAGCATGTCCTAAATGCTTAGGAATACAACATTATCAGTTAAAAAACAACAACTTGAGAGAGCTCTTTCCGTTATCTTTGTGCCCTAACTAATGCCAAATTTAAAGATTTTGTAGCACACCTTGAGGGATCTTTAGACCTTATATTTTTACTCTCTTTTTTTCTCTACTTTGTGAAGCTCTATATTTTCTTTAAGATTTATACACATTTTGATGGTTACTAGGCAAATCCGAAGAATGTTTTGTCTCAGTCTGTACAATTGTGATTCATGAAAAGATGATAGAGAACTTGTCTGGAAATGAACCCCCCCGTGAATTCCTTGTGGCAATATCCACCTCATTGACTGTACCAATTTTTTTTTTTTGTTAAGTTGCAGAACAGGACACTACATAATTATCAGGCAAATTGCTTGCAATGTTCAACATTCGCAACTGTTGACAGCTTTGAGAAAATGTCCCGTAAAGCCAGGATATGTTGTGGGATTAGAGCCAGGCAACCAAGGAATTTAAGAGTCGTGTCTCAACAGAAAATTCATCCTCTCAGAAGCTATACAAATGAGCCAGGATCTTCTTCTGCATTTAGTATCCTTCAGCTATCGAAGGAGGGATTTCCGAGTACGCCAATGCCTATTATCTTCAGTTTCAGGCCATTCGGAGGAATAGGTTCACGGTCATATAACACAAATGGAAAAATGCATTTTTCCCGTGATGCAAGAGCAATAGCAGATAAAGGCTCTGGTGGAGCAAAAGTTTTTGGTGATGGAAATAAAGCATTCTTTAAAAATTTAAAGAATCACTCGGAGCGGTCAAATGAATTGGCTGTTCATAGAAGAAATGCTATGTCGGACAAGGTGACTGAAAAAGGCACTCCAAACTCTAAAGTATCAGCTAGTAAGAATGTTGATCTGGTCATTTCCAAGGACACCCCTGTAAAGATTGATGAGAAGGATGTCAACCTGGACATTTCAGGTATACCTCTTGGTAATAATAGGAAACCAACATCCACGGGGAACGAGAAAGCAAAGAAGCAGTCCAGAAGCAAAAAGAATAAAAATGTTGCTTCTGCTACAGTAGATCAGCCAAAAGCTTCTAAGACTCCCCGAGCAAAGAAGTCTAGCCCTGCTAAAGATGAGGAATCTCCAGCAGTATCAGAGGTTTGCAATTTTTCAATTTCTGGAATTACCATATTTGATTTCTTTTTGCTGCATAATTACCTGCACTAACCTTGCAGTATTCCAGATTAGTTCGCCCGTTCATTCTTCCACAGTAGGGCCTGCTGATAATGTCTCAATGAAGGTTGACTTGGCCCAAGTGAAAAGAACCTCTCCCAGGAAAAGGAAATCCACCAAGGGGAGCAATTCTCTTGCAGAACTGAATGGGGCAACTGTATTGCCATCTGATAGTAAGTTAGTACCAGACAAGAGTTCAGATGTGAGCAGCAAAAGTAAGCCCCCGGGACAAAAAAAATGGCCAAAACTATATCCTCCAACAGCAAAGTCTGTACTGGTGGTGGAGTCTGTCACAAAGGCGAGAGTAATTCAAGGGTACCTCGGTGACATGTTTGAAGTCCTGCCCAGTTATGGTCATGTCAGGGACTTGGCTGCAAGGTCTGGATCTGTCCGACCAGATGATGACTTCAGCATGGTATGGGAGGTCCCTTCTGCTGCCTGGACTCATCTCAAAAGCATAAAGGTTGCGCTAAGTGGGTATGTTATCTGTTGTTCCAACTTCTGATTAGCTATCTATTAACATGGTGCTAACATGTTGGTGAGGATTAGTAGTGATTATGTGATTCATAGTTCTTTTTTTAATTGTTCTACAATTCAATGATCATAATTATGATGATAAAAGAAAACCAGTTTTGCATTTCATCATGTTCAGTTAACAAATTGACAGTTACACAGAGGATGGAAAGACACACCAGATTCCCTTCTCTTTTTTTTTCTTCATAAAATAGCTGTTTTGTAGCTTGAACTGTTTAAGCGATGTCATGCTCAGTTTCTGATCTGTTTGTCATTGATCCTCAGAGCCCAGAATCTTATTCTTGCATCAGATCCTGATCGTGAAGGAGAGGCTATTTCTTGGCACATTATAGAGATGTTACAGCAACAGGATGCCCTGCGTGATGATATTAATGTGACAAGGGTTGTTTTCAATGAAATTACTGAATCATCCATCAAAGCTTCCCTCCAGTCTCCAAGGGAGATTGACGCAAATTTAGTGCATGCTTATCTTGCAAGGCGTGCTCTTGATTACCTGATTGGGTTCAACATTTCTCCACTTCTGTGGAGGAAATTACCTGGTTGTCAATCTGCTGGTCGGGTTCAGTCTGCTGCCTTATCACTTATATGTGACAGAGAAATGGAAATTGATGGATTCAAAACACAGGAGTATTGGACAGTCCTGGTTGAATTTAAGAAGAACAAAAACCTAGATTTAGCCAATAACTTTTTGTCATCCCACTTGACCCATTTTGATACCAAGAAATTAAATCAGTTCTCTGTTAGCTCTCATACCGAAGCAATGGAAATTGAAGAGAAGATAAATTCATCAAACTTTGAAGTTCTTAGCTCTAAGATAACCAAAAAGCAGAGAAACCCCTCTCCTCCTTATATAACATCAACACTTCAGCAAGATGCCGCAAACAAATTGGACTTTTCATCAACATATACGATGAAACTTGCACAAAAGCTCTATGAGGGAATCCAGTTATCTGATGGCAAGTCAACAGGATTGATAACTTACATCAGAACAGATGGATTGCACATTTCAGATGAAGCTACCAAGGACATTCAATCCTATATCAGTGAAAGGTATGGACAGAATTTTGCATCAAAGAATGGTCGCAACTACTTCAAGAAGGTGAAGAATGCTCAAGAGGCCCATGAAGCTATTAGACCCACTGATATCCGAAGGCTACCCTCAAAGCTTGTTGGGGTGCTGGATGATGATGCACTTAAGCTATACAAACTTATATGGTCCCGTACCATGGCATGCCAGATGGAACCTGCTACCATCGAGCAGATACAAGTTGATATTGGGAAACCTGACCAATCCATAATCTTCCGTTCATCAAGCTCAAAAGTACAGTTTCCCGGGTACCAAGCTGTCTACGAGGATGTAGAAACTAACTCAACGAGAGATAATGAGAATGGGAGGGATGATCGTTCTGAAGTATTTGAGGCTCTTAGGAATTTAACCGCTGGGGATCCAATGTATTTGGGTAAAGTGAAACTTGAGCAACACCAGACTCAGCCTCCACCACGATACTCTGAGGGGTCTTTGGTCAAAAAGCTGGAGGAGCTCGGCATCGGAAGACCTTCTACTTATGCAGCCACAATAAAAGTGTTGAAGGACAGGAATTATGTCATTGCCAAAGGCAGAACACTGTATCCTGAATTTCGTGGGCGTATGGTATCGGCATTTCTCTCTCATTACTTTACTGAAGTAACAGATTATAGCTTCACTGCCGATATGGAGACGGAACTTGATAATGTCTCTGCTGGTTTGACTGAATGGAAGGGCCTTTTGAGAGATTACTGGACTAGATTTAGCAAGTATTGTGAACATACTGGTAATGTGCACATTCATCAGGTGGAGAAGATGTTGGAGAAAACATTTGGTGATTTTCTGTTTGCATCTCTTCCTAATGAAAGTAGGACATGCCCAAGCTGTCTTCAGGGAACTTTAATCTTCAAAGTGAGCAGGTTTGGTGCAGGCTACTTTTATAGGTTGTGACCAACACCCAAAATGCAAGTGAGTAACAAGTTAGCATGATTTGGATTCTTTTTTTTTTTTGGAAACAGGTACCATATTTTATATAAATAGTAAGACTATATGATAAGAATCGGATATCTTTTACGAACAGTTAGCCCTAGCATGTTGCAAACCCAATTTTCTTTTATAATTTTCTATCTCTGAGGGGTTTTGAAAAGGCTCTAGGATTGCTATGTATGAGTAGTGATGTCTTCTATTTAGATCAATTACTCTCTCAAAAGCATTTTGAGATTTAACTGACCTAATATTCCAAAATAGTACTTTGTCTATCAAAATTAGCGGATTAAGACTAATTATGATACTATAGTCAATTCAAGAACTTAGATCAAAAGTGACTTGGACCCCTATTTCGAAGAAATTAGAGACAACAATTAGTATAAGGCTAATTACCTTCTTTAATAGAAATCAAAGATATCAAGTTAAGAAATAATCTTATCTCTTAAAGGAATCGTTCTTATAAGATTGTAAGATATAAATCCATAGTCATCACACACAAAGGTATAAAGAAGAGAAACCTCTCAAATAATATTAATCATGTCTCTTGAAAATAACAAAATTCATCTCTATATATAGTTGAATTTATCCCTACTAGCATGAGACTCGAATCCTACTTTGATGGAATAACTAGGAAACTTTTAGGGAAGCATGTAAAAATTATGTCAAACTTTTTCCTAAAATTATCTGTCAAGAAAAGGAAAGAAGGGACAAATTTCACCCAAAACTCCCACAAGACTTCAACAGTTTTTTTGGCATGAAATTTCAGCTCTTTTTTATGGTTCAGTTGGGCTCCATGTGGCCCACCTCTTGGCCTTCATGTGGCCCCAATCTTTCAGCTCTTTGACTCAAACTTGGACCGTGAAATATATGTAGCACTTAGTCCACTTGTTATAATTCTTGTGCTTTTCTTCCACGGTAAACATCTTGATTTTTAATTGAACCCATCAACTTTAATGGAGGTATGCCATCGTGGATGCTATCACTATACAAAGATGGTATGATCATCCATAATTACAGGACTGTAAAGAGCAAACTTTACAGCTCCTCTATCATCTACAAGGGGTCTAAAACATAAAAAATTGAATCATGATCTTCTACACATGTTCCTTTACACCAAAAATACGAAACACTTCAACTTTATCTTCTGGAAATGACTTGATTTATCTTCAAAGCATTTTTTGTTCCTTTCTTCCCATATTGTCCACCAAATACAGGCTGAAATGACCTTCCATCTCTCCTTTTGGTTTGAGTTTGGCACCTTCTCTGTTCCAACTTGCTAGAACATCTACAATGTTCCTAGGCATAGCCCAACTTATACCCTGAAGTTGAGAAACATTCTCCAACAATTGTAAAGTCACTTTACAATGCAAAAAGAGATGTGGAATAGTCTGTAACTCCTCTCCACAGATAAAAAAAATCTAGAATAGAGAAGGATAACCTCTCTTACCAAGGTTTTCCCGGGTGAGCACTGATCCTCTGGCTAGCAACCAGGTGAAACACGCAACCTTGTAAAGTATTTTCACCTTTCGTATCAACTTCCATGGCCACTCGTGAATTTGTAAGTTGGAAGTATTGCGCTCTTTGTAAGCAGATTTGACAGTAAAATTACCTTGTCTCTCACCATCCCTCCTTAAACTATCCTCAACAGTAGAAAGATCCTTGAATTGTTCCAATAACTTTTAACAATTCTACCAAATTTTTGATTTCCCAATCATTAAGTGGTCTTCTGAAAACAAGGTTCCACCCTTGAATGTTCCATAGATCAGCTACAGTTGCCTCCTGCTGTAAAGAAAGTACAAACATTTCTTGGAAACTCTGGTTCAGAGGTCGTTGGCCTGACCAGTTGTCTTCCTACCATTACCTTTTCTCATGAAGACTTCTCCCCGAGCACTGGCCAGGGAACTTCCTTAAGATTGTACTGTTATCCCATGCAAAGCAATGGGGGAAAAAAGAACTCCCTCTCCCCTTTTGTCTGGTTCTTACTTGTACATCTTTTGCAATTTGAGTTGCTACTTCTAAAGCATCTGGAGTGTATTCTTTAGCTTAAACTTAAAGTTCTTTCTTTCCAGCATTAAATCTTCCTCTCAATTATCACACCTTGCAAGTTGTAAGCACATGAACTTATGAACCTCTTTGCAGTGTAACTGATCTGTTATTATCTTGATAGTGCAGAACAATGAAAAGAAGTATAGTTATATACTTTTCTCCTTCTCTTTCGATGCCGTTGGTTTCAAGTCATTGGCTGATGTAGTTTTGACATCCATTGTTAGGTATATTGCCAAGACATTATATGGTGAAGAGGATGAAGATATCACCTCTGAAGACACTAAAAGAAATGTGGAGCCACCGAAATTGCTGGGTGTCCATCCTTCTTCAAATGAGAAGGTTTCCACATCAAAACCCTTTATATATCAATTGATTGATTTTACTAGTTGTTTGTTCTCGGAGTTAAACACCTTTATGCCCTTTCTCTTTAGATTCTTATGAAGAATGGTCCATATGGATACTATGTTCAGCTTGGAGAAGACAAGAAAGGATACGTTCCCAAGCGGGCTTCGCTTTCACAGGTATTTTGATAAGCACTTCATTGAACTTGGTTTTGAGTTCTTTCACATGTATAAATACCAGTTTTCCGCGTTTATATTATTATAATAAAAAAAATACTGCAATTCCTCCAAAGTTGCTGAGCGGAGCCTTCTCTTTCCCATTGAACTGAATTACCTTTTGCTTTTGTTTGCATTTGATATGATTGTACATGGAGTATAATCTTTACAAATCACTGTACTTAATGCCTTCCTCATTTAGTTCAATGAGATAAGTTTATCTTGCTAGATCGTTAGTGATGTAAATGCATTTTTCATGATCTAGGTGAAGGATGTCAGTTCTGTTACCTTGGAAGATGCCCTGGAGTTGCTACGTTACCCTGTAACATTGGTATGTTTGCAATGTGTACTTCCTTTTGTGTATTTAATATTTCTATCGTCAGTTTTAAATATCTCTATCACTGGTTATGAGTATGCATACAAAAGATGAATGGGTCATGTCTATAGGGAAACCACCCTGATGATGGCCAGCCGGTCGTTTTAAAGCTTGCAAAGTTCGGATTTACAATCAGACATAGGCGAACAATTGCTCCAGTACCCAAGGTTTGGTGCAATCTCTCTGTGCTAGAATTGTTGTTTTGTTTTTCCAAACATTGTGTCTTGATATGCTAGCTTCTGCTGAATAATAACTATAGTTAGAAGGTATTTTTACGAGAAAATTATCTTGGAATCAATAATGATCTGATAAAAAGTTATGACATAATGACAGCATGACATAGTCTCCTGCAGTTTTGATGGATGATAAAGTGAAGTTTGTGGCTGTCTAATTTCCACAGTTTTCAAATTGTCGCTTTACTCTTGGCGTGTGGTTTGGCGTCCTGTTTGTGCCTTTGTGGTTGTATAAATTAATGATGCAGGAGACCGAAGTAGGAAAAAACATCTATCAAGGATGAATACTCTAGCGTTTTCTCCCAATTCATGTTAAAAGACTTCTATTACTTTGTGCTAATCTAGTGAGAAGTAATAGAGTTTGTAAAAGTGTCTCCGTAATATCTAGAATTCCAGTATCATTTGTTTCTTACATCAGATACTTTGTGCTTAATCATTTTTTTAATGACGGTGGTGTCCGGGCAGCCACACAAACTGCTGGGAAAGATGGGAAGAAATCACTTTGTGTTTTGGCCTTCACTGAGATTTGAACCTGAGATCTCATGGTTCTCCCACTGCAATATTTATTGACCACTAGGCCACACACTTGTGTGCTTTGTGCTTAATCTTTTTAGGGACCACAATCAGTTGTTCATAATTGTCTTTTGGGAATAGTCGCAAATGTAAAGACTCGTTCAAGCATTTATTAGTATGACTTCATATTCCTGTATATCAGCCTAATGTCAATGGCTGATGAGCCTCTGCCCTCTCATATTCCACACTTCCTGCCTCCGCAAAATTGAAGACCTTAAGAACTATTATATCATTGTAATTTGTATGACCTCACAATATCCACTGCTTGATACCACATTATATTTGGTAAATTTGTTTTTGTTAGAACAAAACGTGCCTAACTGAAGAGACAACATTTTTTTGCAATGCTTTCTGCTAGTATCTTTCATTAGATTTTTTGTTCCAAGTGTTACTTGGAACTTTGTCTTCGAATTTGTTATTTCTCATCAATAATTTTACTGAAAGGAAATTCTTTTTAAGGTTCAATTTTATATATTTTTATTCTGTTACATTGAGATGAAGCTGTTACTTTTGCTGATTGCTAATTGCTAATTACATGTGTTTCTGCAACTAACTCTATATCAATGAATGTCAATGCTGGTCAGTATGTTTTCTTACCTGTTAGTTATTGCTTATTATTGATATAATACAATAGATGTTTTGTGAAGTGTCCATTTTCTTTTTGCGAGTAATTTAGAAGTGAATAAGGTCTGTACAAATCTCAACTAGATCTATGACTACCTGAGTGACTTTGAAGTAGGTTAATGGTTATGAGTTTCTGTTTCTTTCTTTTTTCCATGAGAAGTTCTTGGTGCTGGGATAGCTGATAGATTTTGGTATTTGCTGATAGAAATTATAAATGGAAATTAATATATCCTATACTGATTTTGGTGACAGAACTTAAAGCCCAAAGACATAACCATGGAAAAAGCTTTGAAGCTTTTGCTAAGTAAAGATGTAAGGCGATGTGGTCGACCTAAGCGCCAGCCACAGGTGGAAGAGGCCGTTGAGGCAACATAACATCACACTTGTTAGCAGATTAATGTACCATATAAGTCATTCTTTGATGAAGGCCCTCCTCAGGCTGTTTTTTATAGGAGGAATCGTGGAATACGAAGCTTATTTACCCCACACGGGCTTGGATACTGTCCAAGTATGAAGAGTTGTATATCTTGAGTGGCAAAGACAATTTTGTTAGTAGAAATTCCATTTCTGTAATCTCTTCTTACAATCTTTGTTATAGCATTAGGCAATAACTTGGCCATCCAAATGGTCTGTTTAATTCTCCTTTTTTTCTGCCTTGCTAAGATGTAAAGAGAGTGAAGGCATTTTCATTGGCAGTTAAAAGCCTCAATTTGCTGAACAGTGACATCCTTTTAGTGTCTAAATGAGAGCTTTCATATATTTGCTAAACAACAGTTAGTATTGCAAACATATCAGTTCTCGTTTAGATGATATTGTTTGACTGGACATGAATTCAATATTTGTTTCACTTGTACATATAATATAAATAACAGTCAAAAGAAATGATTCAAAAAAAACAATCAAAAGTTAAATTGAAAGAAATTCATCATATCAGAAATTGATTTGTAAATACAATGAATATTAACAACTACTGGAAGTTATGTAAGACACAGAACAGTAGAAAATATAGCATTGAATACTTACTGCTACCTTTTAAGGGTTGTGCCAGGCCAACATGGGCCAAGTAATATGAAACAGAGAGAGTATATCATTCATTATCAACAAAGTGAGTCCAAGACTCGGAATCTAAAAGTTTCTTTCCACTTCATATCCTTAAAAATAATTAGTTTCTACTTTCTACCTATTTTCTCATTTATCAAAAATAATAACTCCAAAAAATTTATTAAAAAAAAAACCTTCAAAATAATGACGGGAAGTAAGAGAATTATTTTAGTCGCAAAATGTTTTTCTCAATAATATAGTCAACAAATGTAAGTTACAGTTGGTGCATTTACCTATGTTTAGACATTAAAAGAATATATAAACAGAACTTTGTATAAATCTACAAAACATACTATATCACCAATAATCTCCACATGAACAGGTTCCATTTCTGAAGTGATGGAACCTCCTCACATCCCTAACAATGATCTCTCTATTCACAATCTTTGAGATAAATTTAGTTGCCTCATGGCAGTCATTGCATACCCTAAGGTTCTTTGCAATCCGTATGGGGGTTCCAGGAGGTGTATTGAGGATACCAAAAGCTATAGCTAATTTTTCACTGTGTCCACAGAGTAGATTTTCCTTTTCGTCCTCGTTAACATTGTGAAGAACACAGGAAGTGTCTGGCACATAACCTTCCTTTTTCATCTTTTCTGACAAAGTCTCGAGATAGCCATAGAGCTGTTCACTTTGTGGATGTGATGCATCTCCAGCTACGAACTTGTGAACTTCATCTCCAAATTCAATCCAACTGCATCCAGGTTCTTTTCTTACTCCAACTTTTTTCATGTTACGTCGAACCATGTTTGCCTTTTCCCAAATCCCAGCAGAGGAATAAATGTTGGAGAGTAAAACATAGTGACTAGCTACATGTGAATCCAACTCAAAGAGATTCCTTGCTGAAATTTCACCAAGTTCTACGTTGCGATGTATCCTGCAGGCACCAAGTAAACTACTCCAGGCGCCAATTTTGTTGTACTTAGAGGGCATCTCATTTACAAGCTGATATGCTTCTTCTAAATGGCCTGATCGACCAAGCAAATCAACGATGCAGGCGTAATGATCTGCAGTTGGCTCAATACCATAAGCATTTTTCATTTCTCGGAACAATTCCCGACCCTGATCGACCATGCCTGAGTGACTGCATCCAGCAAAAATTGCAATAAATGTGACATTATTGGGCTTCACTTTCCGTTCAAGCACCATCATCCTAAAAAGTTCTAAGGCTTCCTCTCCCTTCCCATGCATCCCATAAGCCATAATGAGAACATTCCATGTGATCACATTTTTGGTAGTCATGCTATCAAAAACTCTCCTAGCAATATCTAGGCAGCCACACTTTGCATACATATCAACCAATGCACTTCCCACGGCAATATCCATTGCCAATGCATTTCTAATAGCATAAGCATGTATCTCTTTGCCCTTTGCTAGAGCAACCAGCGAGGCACAACCAGGAAGGACAGTCATGAGGGTTATTGAGTTAGGTTTTAACAGAAATTCTACGTTATTCTCAGAGTCATTGTGTCTTTTTGTTGTTTGCATCTCATGTAACATAATAAGTGCATCTTCATGGTATCCGCAAACTACAAAACCGGTTATCATAGTATTCCATGAAACTATATCTTTACTCTCCATGTTGTCAAATATATACTTTGATATATTTATCTTTCCCATCCTAGAATACAAGTCCATCAATGCATTTTGAACGTATTTTTCATCTGAAAAACCCAATTTAATAACATACCCATGGATGACTTCTTTAAGGGTAAATGCTTCACAATGTACACAAGCCGGAAAAACACTTGCGACAGTGGTAGGGTTCGGACTCAACCCAGAGAATTCCATCATCTCTATAAATAAGGTCAATGCCTCTGTAAAGAATCCATTTTGTGTGTAGCCAGCCAGCATAGCATTCCATATCCCAATGCTCCTTTTCAAGGCACTGTCAAAAACTCGACTCCCACTTTCAACCTGTTGACAATTGCAATACATGTCAACTAATGAACTATCAACAAATGAGTTCCCAATCAAATCATCATTCTTCAAGACGTAACAATGAATTTCCTTCCCTACATCCAGCAAAGTCAGATGAGAACAAGCAGGAACAACACTTGAAATCGTGACTCCGTCAGGCTTTATCTCTTCTTGAATCATGACTCTAAAGCAATCCAACGCCTCTCGAAACTGGTCATTCTGTGAAAAAGAACTTATAATAGTATTCCATGAAACAATATCTCTATCTGCAAACAACTCAAAAACAGCTCTCGAATCATCCACCCTTCCTAGTTTTGCATACATAGACATCAAAGCATTATTTGTATAAGTCCTCCTATCATCTATTCTCAAACTATGCCCGTGTACTTGCTTGCCAAGCCTCAACCCATCAGTCCTAGGCAAATTACTACAAGCAAGCGCAATGCTCACCAACGTAAACGAACTAGCCTCAAATCCATCTAACCCTATCAACCTAAAAGCCTCCAATGCTAACTCCCACTTCTCAAATTTACAAAGAGCATTTATCAAAGAATTCCAAGAAACTTGATCTCTCTGAGTAATTCTATCAAACACTTTATAAACATCATCAATACTCCCACCACACCTCCCAAGTAAATGGATAACAGAATTCGCCACGGTGACTGATGTCGTATCATACCCAAATTTAACAACAGCCCCATATATCTGTTTTCCAAGATTCAAGTCCTGAAGGCCAGTAGCAGCTTTCAGAACAGCAGGGAAAACAAAATTATCAGGCCTTACACCTTCAGAAGTCATCTGTATATATGTAAAGATTGCTTCTTTGAAGCAATTTAAGCGTACTTGGGACCGAAGAGCATCGATCCATGAAGCTGCAGAGGGTGTTTCTGAGGTGGGTTCTTGTTGAAAATTCTTGAAAATGAGTGTACTTGTGGGTGATGAAGTTGAAAGTAGTTTTCTTGGTGAATTTTGGGTAAATGAATTGGAAGGCTGTTGAAGAGGAACAGAAACAGGGGAAGCAGAGAGTGTACATGTCCAAGCGGACATTGTTGTTAGTTAAGACAGTTTGGATAAGTAACAGAACAATAGTGATGAGGTTGTTTTAAGTTGGGATAATAACACTTTTGGTCCCTCGTTTATTTGCAAATATTAACTTTGGTCCTTATAATATAACTTTTAATTAATTATAATATGTGTTATTGATTTATCTATGTATGAAATATATGTGGGATACACTCCGATCTGCCATATCACAAACTCTTGTAGGAGCATGAAACTCTTAATAAAATGTCAAGAGAAGTGCTGAAAACATCTCTAAGTTTTGACGAGATTAATGTAGGGTGTATTTCACTCATGTTACAAGATCGGTGATTTATTTATGTTCAGTTAGTCAAGTAAAAAAGTGTAAAGGGGTGTTGTTTTAGGCCTGTCAATAGTTGGCCGGATGAAACTAATAATTCCCGCTTGCTGGAGAAGACTAGTCAACATATACGACTGATGATCAATGGTTGCATATAAAGGCCCAACAAAGTGACAAAATTTCACCCATCTAGCTGCATTTTTTTGACCTTTTACTATTCCTTCACCTCAAAGAAAATAATTATTCATCTTTTAAGAGTTTTAGTTTGAAGCGGCTTTTGCCTTGTCATTAAGAAAAAAACATGGAAATTTGGTGTTAGTTGTGGCGTAAGTTTTCATCAACTCAGCATTCATTAACTAACAATCATTAAGATGTCACACATGACCTAACAAGTCCCACAAGCCACCTTTTACTTGCTCTAATTAGCAACCCTTTCTGTATACTATTAACATCAAATATTCAACAAATGTCCATGATGATGCTTAAGATGTTAAGTTCCTGGAATTGGAGAACTCGTGTTCGGCTCTCAGTTTTCGTTGCAGCTGCTTTGCTACTTTTAGTGGTAGGATTCCTCTGTAGCAGATTTGATGATGATCAGTACAGGACGTTGATGAATAATATTCCAGATGATCACTCAAACATAGACACATCGACAACTATAAAGATGATCCATCCGTCAAAAGGACGGCCAGGTGATCCACCAATCCTGGCTTATTGGATTTTTGGTTTTAGAGGGGAAAGTAAAAGAATGTTGAGGCTGTTAAAAGCGGTGTATCACCCAAGAAACCAGTACCTATTGCACCTTCTCGATGGAGATGGAGATGAAGAGAGGATGGAATTAGCTGTTTCAGTTGAATCTGAACAAGTGTTTCGAGCATTTGGGAATGTGAACGTTGTTGGTAAAAGTTATGCTGTGGAGGAATCAGGCGCCTCTGCTCTTTCCGCTATGCTTCATGCCTCCGCCTTGCTCCTTCGAATTAGTCCCCTATGGGACTGGTTTTTCACCTTAAGCTCTTCCGACTACCCTCTTTTTACTCAAGATGGTAAATTTTTCGTGATCACCAGTAGCCTAACTAGTACTCCCTTTGTTTCAATTTATTTGTCTTACTTTTCTTTTTTGTCTGTTTCAAAAAAGAATGCCTCTTTCCCCTTTTTGGCAACTCTTTGATTCCAGATTTTCACATGACATGTTTAGAACTACAAGATTCAGAAGTCTTGTTTACTTTCTTAAACTCAGTGTCAAGTAAAAATCAAACAGAAAAAATTGAATCGGAGGAAGTAGTAAACTACTGTCTACTGATATAGTACTACCCAATTTACCTTATAATTACTCTGTAATTCTGCAACTAATTGATGATCCACACTTTCGATTACAGATATGTTATTTGCTCTCACTTCCTTGCCAAGGGATCTCAACTTCGTAGGCTTCACCAATAGGACTATTGATCGAAACAGGTAAGGTGTCACGACCATCAACGTTTTTAATGATCAAAAACACATTTGAATGATCACTTTTTCACGGATTTCACACCCCAACTATCAGTTATTCCCTTTTTCTACCTGAAATATTACCATCTAAACACACCTCAACTTCAATGCAGGCAACACAACTTCAATCGGATTGTTGTTGACCCCAGCCTACATTTGAAACAGGCTACTCCCCTTTACTATGCTGTAGAGACTAGAGAAGTACCAACAACATTTGATATATTCCAAGGTTGGCTTAATTCATTTACTTTATGTATGGTGTAAATTCCAACAATGATTTCATTTTTTGTTCTAGGTTCTCCATGGATGGTATTGAGCAGAGGATTTATGGAGCATTGCATCAAAGGTTGGGACAATTTCCCTAGGAAGTTACTTATGTACTACGCCAACGTAGTGTCACCTCTAGAATCCTACTTCCACACTGTACTATGCAATTCCCCAGAATTTAGAAACACAATAGTAAACCAGGATCTCAGGTACTCCGCGCCAATAAATGTTTCAAACTACTATGACAATCTTGTGAACAAATGGGCAATATTTGCTAGGCCATTTAAAGAAGGCGATCCTACTTTAGACGAGCTAGACAGGGATATCCTAGATCGCCAGCCCCATGGGCTGGTGCGCGGGAAATGGTGCAATAATGGAGGACACAATTCTTCTTCTTGTAGTTCTAATTCCAGTACTAATTGGGATGACATTGATTCATTAGATCCTGGATTTTATGGCCAAAAACTTCAGAATAATCTGTCCAATTTTACTGTTGGAGACCATTATATGGTAACCAAACATTGTCATGGCAATTCATCTTAATATATATACTCCATATTTGTTTCCAAATGATGTGTACTCTACTACTCTTTTTGTTTTCTGATGAACAATTTTCAGCCTCGTATTCGTTTTTCAGCTACGGAAAACGTTGAAAAAAATCCAACAAATCATAAGATAGGTACACATGTGTCGAAGGCGAAATAAGAAGGGCAAGTTACATATTTGTTTCGAAATCTCGATTAAGGTGAAGTCAAAGCTACTCGATCATTCAACAGGGAACGAACGAATTTAGGCTAAGATCCAACCTGCAACAAGCTGGACCGAAGCTCACCCATAGTTGGTTTTGGTCGTTGAAGCTTCGCCGTAGTGACAAAGCTTTCATAGTCCGAAGGCAGGCCAGCAAGAAGGAATGTAAACATATCAGATTGGGACACCGGTGCATTGATAGATGCCAAGGAGTCGATAAAAATAGTTATGTTCACTAGCCAAGTTACTGGTGCATATATATGATGTGGTGAATTTTGTTTTTCCATTTCTACTGCTAGACAAGTTGTTGGTGCATACAAATTTGGTGATTTTGAGTTGTTAAATGTCATTACTAAATGATCGTAGTAGTGAAATTTGTGGTTTTAATATTTCTTTATCAAGTATAGTTCTTTTATATACTCTATCCGTTCATTTTTATTTGTCACTATTTGATTTGACACATATATTAAGAAAATAATTATTAATATATATATTTTTTACCACATTATCTTTATTCTTTAGTATTGACTCTTGTAATATGATTTGGAGAATAGTATTTAATATTAAAGGTAAAATCTAAAAATTAAAATTATCTTTTCTGTCAAAAGTAACCGGTAAAATAAAAATCTATTTTAGAATTTTTTTTATAAGAATCATTGATTGATGCACCACATCATTCTTCAAATAAAAAAGAAATACTAACTTGTTAATATGCTCGTCAGCTATTGATATAAGAGAGCCAATGCAGTAGTCAAACACCATCTTTGTCATTTGTTTATCCATTACCTAAGCATTTTGGTTTTATTTGCCAAAACGATTGACAACCAAATCGAACCTTAAAAAATTAAATCAAACTGAAAAGATTTTGGTTTCGATCTCTAATTATTAATATTACAAATTTGAAAATTGAATTGAAACTTTTCTAATTGATGTATTTTAGGTCTAAAAATGATGTGATAATTTAAGTAATTAATGCGGAAGGTGAAACTGAAAAAAGAAATTGTTGTTTCTTAATGTGTTATTTTTTATATCCAAGTGTGTGATTTTATTTTCCTCAATTCAGATATGGTTTTCATTATAAAATATATTTTTTTAAAGGAAAAGTGAAAAATACTTTAACTTTGGCCGAAATTGTTGCTAAAACTTTATGGATGACGTTTTATCCTTGCACTATTTAATAGTGTATTTTAAAGGTATATATGATGTCTATTTAAAATATTTATGATGTCTATGCAGACACATATATACCTTTAAAATACACTATTAAATATTAAAAGATAAAATTTGATATAGCAATTTCGGCCAAAGTTAAATATTTTCTAGTTCAACTCCCAGAAAATATATATATTCAGATGAAGTAGGTAAGAGCAAAGCAAAGAGCAGATACAGAGAGTGATGGCAGAAGTCATAGGAGCACCAGCAGCTCAAGTTAAATCAATCTTTGTATATCCCATCAAATCATGCCGTGGAATTTCTGTTTCTCAAGCACCTATCACTTCTACTGGTATGCTCAATTTTTCCTTTAAATCTTGAAATTATTGTTTTTTTTTTCCTTTTTGGGTTTGTTTTACTGGTTATGGAGTGTAAAAGGGTGTCTTCTGGTAATTAAGATGGTGGGGTAAAGGAAAATAAGATAAAGTTGGTAGCTTTCCTCTTTTTGTGTTTTGGTTCATATGGAAGTGTAAAGATTTGAGAAGGTAGATTGCTATTGAAAAACAGTTTTAAACTTTTTTGGAGAATAATTATCTCTTTTCCTTCCTATTTGGGAAAAGTTGGATTTCCCTGTTCCTACTTTCAATATGCAAAACCAAATCAAGATTTGGACTTACTCATTTTTTCTCATTTCCAAAATGTCAAAACACAAAGTACTAGTATTAGCTATTAAATTTGTTATTCTTGTTAGAGGTTTGTTTTTGGCCACCTTCTAGTATGGAGTACCTTGGGACAAATTTGATGTCGTATGGTTTAGTTTCATTTTTTTACTTTTGAGTAAATAACATTCTTCATTAACTAATTGTTAGTGAAAAGTTTGTTTTTTGTTCCTACTTGTTTTTCATTCATATTATCAGTTGAAAATTGATATCTTGTTGCACTTAAACAGGATTTCGATGGGATCGACAATGGTTAGTGGTGAATTCCAAAGGCAGGGCCTATACTCAAAGAGTTGAACCGAAGCTTGCTCTTGTCGAAGTGGCATTGCCAACTGAGGCCTTTTCTGAAGGCTGGGAACCAAATAATGATTCTTATCTAGGTAGTGTCATAGTTTTCAGTCGAAAATAAGGTCATAGTTTTTAATTATATTTTTTACTATTGTATTATCTCATTGGTACAGTTTCTCTTTTTAGCTAAATGGTGCTGCAGCAAAACTGGTCATGTTTTTCTCCTAGCAATCTATTACTACTACTATAGTCGACAAGAAAGAGAGAGGATAATAAATGTTAAAAGATAGATCATTCTACTGAAAATGTTGATATGCTGAGCTAACAATCAGTGTTTGGTTCCCTGTGTGACTTAAGAATTTAAGATATAGGACATTGATGTTTGAATTGTAATATTGTTATTGTTTTTTTACTCCTTGTAGCATCTCCTTAATCATAGAAGCTTCTTGTCATACGGATAGCCCACAAGAAAATGACAAAGATTGGCCTGTCTTTTTGATATCTCAAATTACTTTTTGGATGTAGTTATCAGAGCTCCCGGTATGGATCCACTGAACATTCCACTAAGTAACCCATCTGTAGTGTCGGATGGTGTCTCGGTCTGGGAGTGGTCTGGTTCTGCCTTGGACGAGGGAGCTGAGGCAGCTATGTGGTTCTCCACACATCTGGGGAAACCAAGTCGGCTAGTTCGCTTTAGTGAAGGTATAGCTCATCCCATAGTTCTATCTAAATTTTCCTCATCTATATGTTACTCATATGAAATCACTGATGTTACAATATCCTTGTCTTAAATTTGCTCTGTATATCTCTTCCACCTTTTATGCTTAACTTCTCTACGTATTGTCCAGCTTTCAATACGTAGTTTAGAGAGCAACTCATGGCTCATGCTATCTCCTTTACTTCTTTTGCAAATTTTACTTGTTTTTTTGTGACAAGATTTGAGAAAATGGCTAGTTGCATAAGTCTAGGACCTACCACCTTGCATACAGTCAATTTCTTATGTTGCTTCACAGCTTTCATGGTTATCAAGCAAATGCTAAATATTAATTTTGGGAGGGAGTACTTTTCTACCAGAAGCTAAATATCCTTGAGCTGTTAGGAAGGGTTAAGAAAGCTCTTCACGATCAGACAGTCTGCTTTCTAAGAACTAGATTTTCATTTCATTAATTAGATAGATCTTTTTGGCCCCCATGTTTTGATCTCAGAATGTCATCCACAGAATTTGAACAATATCATTAAACAGTTGAATAAAGATGAATCAGGCATCGTTTTGTCCAAGTTTTTCACAATTTTGAAGCAATACTCAGCATTGAGTGGACCTTTATTTTTACAATTTTTTTGCATAGATTAGTGTATCGCCTATTATTAGGCTCATGTTCTTGCTTTAGTAGAAAACTGCTGGGAATAAATGTACACAATTTGATCGAAATAAGTTGCTGACTCTTATAGTTAAGGAAATGAGAGTTGTAGATCCTAATTATGCTCAAGGATACAATGTTATGTTTTCTGATGGATATCCATACCTCGTGCTATCCCAGGTTAGTACTTACTACTTAGTAATATCATCATTTAAATTCAACATAAACATCCATAAAACAAGAGCTTAGGCTGAATTTTCTTGGTCCATGCTCTGCAGGGATCATTGAATGCGTTAAATTCTCTTCTCAAGGAGCCTGTTCCAGTAAATCGTTTTAGACCCAAGTATACTCTTGTCCCTCTTGTACAATTTTTTTATGATTGGTTGTTTACATTCCTTCCTCTTTCTGTACAAACTGTTAGTACTTTAGATTAACTCAGTTAAATTTTTGATGTTATCTTCTTTCACAGTGTCCTTGTTGATGGATGTGAACCATTTGCTGAGGATTTGTGGAAGGAGATCCGGATCAATAAGTTGACATTTGAGGGTGTCAAACTATGCTCTCGCTGTAAGGTAAGACCTCGTGAACTTACTTTCTTACTAAACGACAGAGAATAACCTTTGCAAACTGGAAGCTGTTTTTTCCACCTGTTTTTTTTTTGTATAAAGTTCATGCAACATGATATTAAAAAGAAATTTAACACATCTGAGGGCCTTTTATAGCAACTCCATACGTAGTTTTGCTCTATAGTCATGGGATAGACATGAATTCAGACCTATTATTCTAGCAACTTGTTTGGACAAGATCAAAAGAGTCTAGTCATGTTTCTCCCTTTATGATGTTGTGATGAGTATCTTTGATTCAAGCTTTAACTAAAAGAATGGAGTTGATTATGGAACATATTTTTTATTTTTTGTAGTACTTAACCTTCTTAATTAACCTGCATTTGAACGCTCATCATCAAGATGAACTCTTTATATTTGACCTTGATTCGGTTCTTTATATAAGGTACCTACCATAAATCAAGAAACAGCAGTAGCAGGCTCTGAGCCAACAGAAACTCTCTTGAAATTCCGTTCCGATAAGGCCTTGCGTCCGAATAAGAAACAACAAGGGAAGGTAAGATCTAATAAAGTGAGAAGTTCCATAACTAATTACCTAATAATCCCTAGATAAATCATAAGTACGATCTTTCATGTTATTTTGCAGGTATATTTTGGACAGAACATGGTTTGTTCCGACGCTCTTAGCCATGGAAAAGGCAAGATAGTCAAGGTGGGGGATCCTGTTTATGTCCATAAGGCTGTTCCTTCTAGTGCTGAGGCTCCAGCTTGAACTCTAGTTGTTCTATCACTGTAATGTAAAATGTGCATCTGAATAAGGTGATCCCAAAAGATAAGAATACTAATGTAAGGAAAAATGGTCTTCCAGGCCACTGCTAAATATATCTAAATAAAAGGTTCGCCTGTATTTCTTTTCATCGTTGTGAATTGCTTCAAGCCTGGCTTAAAACTATGTAAATGTGAATACCAGCAAATATACCTCAAATCCAAGGAAGTTGAGGTCGGCTATGTGAATCCTCAATGATCATGTCATTCAATTTAGGCTCTATCTTATCCGGTATTACATAAAACAAATTAAATTTGACAAAAGGAGGGAAATGAAGTTTCTTTAGCATTTGGAAAGTATATTGAGCACTGGAAAACAGCAAAACCAATAAGGTCTAATATATATTATCACCTATACTTGTTTTCCTTGACAACACATTCAAATCTGGATCCAAAACTATTGCCAAATAAGCACATTTTGAAATTATAAGTATATTTGATTCAATGAAGGATAAACACTTGAACAGCGCTTCATCTTTTTTGGAAGTTAAGACGTTTGACTGATGCTGCATAGATGGCAAAAAAGAGAAAGCAAAATCCAGTAAGCATAACAGCAGACCACCAAATCATCCCAGGACCAAATCCAAGTCTGACTTCCAAATAGTTTTTTACTGTTCCGTCAAATCCAGGTCCTGTAATCCTTGTTTCCACATCACCAAGTTGAGAGCTAATGATGCCACGGACTGTCCATGCAACTGGGTTGATGTAGTAGAACCATATCCACCATCCTGGGATACTCTAAATGACACAAGGAAAATGGCATGCATGAAGACTAATTCATAAAAGGCTGTCTAGGGCAACTTGATGAGCAATTAGTTATAAAGGAGCCACAACAGTGAGATGTAGCAGAAATCATGAAATAGAGTCCAACTTCCAGTTTTTGCAGATTTCATAACTATGCATATAGTGTTCCACAAGGAAATTGTTCGTGTTTTGGTTGACCACTGCAAAATGTTATCTCAAGCAATCTAGTTCAACAAACACGACAATTGCAATTTTGACAAGTGATAAGGGAAGTAAGAATACTTACAGGTTTTGGAACTAGAAAACCAGACATGAGGTTCCACAATGAAAAGATAGCTGATGAAATGATGGCAGCTAAATGTTGAGTTGGTGTAAGACCAACAATCATCATACCAGAAAAGGTGAAATACATGAACGTAAGAAACATGAATAGTATGTAGAGGAAAAATTTGCCTGAAAGATATCCAAACAATACATAAGTGAGTCAATGAGCCCACCAACTCCAAAAGCAAGGAATACAATAGCTGTTACAGGTGCAATTCATGGAAAAAAGTCATGATAGTGCAATCAATTTATGAATAGATCTCAAAACCCGCAATATCAGAAAATTATGAATTGAAGTTAAGGATGTAAATGCACCAGCAGAGAATCTTATAGCCAACGATATATATTCAAATAATTTTAGACACAGTTTGCTCAGCAGGCCTTTCTATTTTAGATAATTTGTTGTAGTAATACTCATATTAACATATCTTGTTTACTAATTGTCATGTTTGGATAGTGAAATATGGTCAATTTGTAATGGAGGAGTAGTTCCCTCATAACCACAAAGTTCCATGTCAAGTAGACTATGATAGGTACTGTTTTCTGTTCCTAATTTTCATCTAAATCACTTATTGGTTCTTAAGCCTAACCCTGCTACCCCATGAAGAAATAATTTGTTTTGACATTCATGTTGCACAATAATTTTCTGCAATTTAGCAGATGCATGACAGCATATAATTGATCATAAAGAACCATGACCCGTGAAATTTATCATACCTGCTTCCCTTTCAAAGTTGATCATGAAATATGTAATGATTCCGTAAATTAGGGTCTGGATCATGACATACGGAATCTCAATAAGACCCTGATAGACCAAAAAAAAGAAAAAGTTCATCAGAAGTCATCAATACATATAATCAGATCCTTTTGACAATCAAGAAATTCATACAAATATAGTTTTTTACAAGTAAATGTAATTTTGTCTGTGAATATGCCAACCTGAGCTGCTGCATATGGTAGCGGGGAGTACATTCCTGCAGCTTTTTCCCTATAGAAAACAGTTCTTTCAATGGAAACAACTGGCTGTACAGAAGAAGCATTATTGACCCCCAGAAACAAGACCGAAGCATAAAGAGCCGCCATTACCACAAACAAATTTTGAGTTGAGTCCCTGTCAAATCATTTCAAGCATAATATTTTAACGGTTTGGGGTTTTGAGCAATCATTAAGGAGTTTTATATCAACCAAAAACAATTATCAAGATCCATAGCCATTAGCCCATTACCCAAAATTTAGAAGGCAGAAATAAAGGGAAGAAACATGAAGAAGCCAGCTGAAGCTCTACTTATTTATTTTCTTTAAAGTGAAAAGATACCTGCTTAAACAGTAGGACTCGTTTCACAAGACATCTATAATCTGTATACTGCTGTATTCTCTAATTATTAATAAAAGTCACCAAGCAATTTGGTTCAAGGTGCTTACTCTCTTATCTTTTTTCGTGAAGCAGAAGTTTTCTAAGGTTACTCTTGGCCGAATCTAACTCCATTTTCTTATCATCAGACCAACCTATCCAGCAGAACTTCTGAATTCCATTTCTTGCTGATGTATCCATCTTTAGGACAATATAGCTATAAAGATGCACGTCTTAGTCGGGAGAAGATTTTTCTAGTGCATAATGTGTACATTCTTCTACAAAAAAAACCCAGTATGGTTCAATCCAATGATTCCATTTAGCAGTCCTCTTGTTTAACTACAACCACCATTACTCAACGATGGATTTGAATTATAAAGATTTTGAAGTTTGCTAGCTTCAAAATAAGCTGTGCAGTTTTAAGCCATAGATCAATGCATAAAACAATGCTTAAAATAAGACCAGAAAGTTATACCAGAAGAATTTTTTTATAATGTCCTTAATATTTGTTTCTAGCTTTTTTTGACAAAGCCATCGCCCATCTCCTTATGTCCAAATACAACGCTAATGTACTCTGCGCTTAATAAATTGTGCTCTACTATTGAATTGTTACAATGTGAATGTCACACTAATTTCTAGTTTAATACTTCCCTTCAGCAAGTTATTTGAATCACCCTATGCATTCTTACCATTTTCAAGAAGTTTTTCCCTATTATTAAGAAACAGCAGGCCCGTCTTTCCTTCTGTCTTTTCCTACTATAAAATACATACCTGAGGCATGGTATAAAGTTGTATACTTGTCATTAAATAGAGAAATGACAAGTGAATTTCATCCAGAGAAACTAGAACAACCATCCAGTAGTTTGCTATGGATATCTGATAAAGGACATTTACCTTTTTGAACCAACATCCCAAAATACGGAACCAAGAATCAATGCACACATTGTTGTGAAGAACAACCTCATGAAATTATATGATGGATTTCTCCAGTATATGAGATTTTGCTTCCACAGGCAGATCTTAAACTGAGACACTGCACCTTGACTATATTTGGAAGTGAAGCCCATAGGTTCTGAGCTTTCAGGTGGGACGCTCAGACGCTTAATTAAGGCTTCAACTTGCCTATGTTGAAAAAATAGAACATAAACACAAGATTGTCAAAAGGCAACAGAAAAGAAGACAAATAAAATAATAAATTTCAGGAATTGAAACAAGTCCGCTAAGATCACCTGTACTGTTCAGAATTTCTGTATATTGTTGCAAAATCTTCTCCAAGTTTCGCTTCAGCAGCTGATGTACTTATCTCAAGCATCCAGGTTGCAGGATTATAACCACTAGGAATTGGGGGTATACCATGAATACCCTGCAAAATATGACCAGAAAGCAGTGCTGAGCAGATGAATCATCTCAATATGGAGATTGCAGTTGACAAAATTCACATTCAAGTCAGCAACATACATTAGAAGAAGCTTCTGGTCAATTTTAAGGGGATACATTCTACACATTATGAAAATTGTTTACCTCGAAATAGTAGAAACAACTACATTGAAACAGCTAGCGGACAGCCAAGTTCATACCTGAAAATAGTTAATCATAATTTGTGACTTCTCCCCAAGCTTTCCTCCATATATCACTTGTCCCCCGCGTTTCATTAGAAGAAGCTAAAAATTGTAGCATCACATTAGCACAACGCATGCTTTTTATCTATTTGAGAAAAACTGTGGTATCTTACCTCATCAAATGCTTCAAAAATTTCAATACTTGGCTGGTGAATTGTGCAGACCACTGTTCGTCCAGTATCTACTGTATTACGAACAGTTCGCATTACAATGGCTGCAGCTCGTGCATCAAGCCCAGATGTAGGTTCATCCATAAAAATTATGGATGGGTTTGCCACAAGTTCTACTGCAATTGTCAAACGTTTTCTTTGTTCGGTTGATAAGCCAGAACGGCCAGGCAAGCCAACCAAAGCATGCCTTAGAGAGTCAAGTTCCACTAACTCTATTACTTCTTCAACAAACTCCTGAAAATTAAGAAAGTCAAAGGGGTACTGAGTTTTAACCAAATAGATCAATCACAATACTATGAAATTAAATAATATGAACATAGAAATGAAGAAACAAAAAGGCATGGGCTCTACTAACCTGTCTTTGTTTTTCATTCACTTCTTTGGGGAGCCGGAGATAAGAAGAAAACCACAGGGATTCAAAAACTGTCACATGAGGAGAATGTATATCATTCTGTTCAACATATCCTGAAATTCTTGCAAAAGTCTCTTGTATTTTAGGGTAGCCTGATATCCTAATATCACCCTCTATATGTCCACAAGTCTTCCTACCAGCTAGGCAATCCATCAATGTGGTTTTTCCCGCTCCACTTGAACCAACCAATGCAGTTAGAACGCCAGGTGAGAATACTCCACTTACATTTGACAGTAGCTGCAACTTTTTATCAGGTATTCCTTTTGAACTCATTTCCTGAGAAACGGATATATGTTTCCAGCTTGAAATACGATTCATCATTAAAAAAAAAACGAAATTATCCCTAATGGATACCTTTGGCATGTCAACAAAGTAGTTGACATTATGGAAAGTCATCGTTAGTGGTTGGAAAGGGAAGATTATTCCTTTAGTTGTACTCACCCCCTGGCCAGGTCCTACGCAAAAGATTATGATAAATAGATCATCGATACACAAGCCAAAAATCCAACAGAGAATTGTTTACCATCACTAACTGAATTTACGCCACTGGAATCAGCTGGGATAATTGCCTGCGATTTTCTTAGTGCTGCAGGAGTAAACCGAAAAATATGAGTCCAGTAGATATTGGAATCAATATGATGACAACTCTTATCTCCGTAACAGGAGCTTTTAACTTACGGTTGAGGAAAGCTAAGGCTACAGTCAGAATAATGTTGAAAAGCAAAGCATAGAGCAATAGAACTCCTACTCCAAGCCAGTACCAGTAACCAGATGTTGGTATACTATGGGATTGCAGAACAGCATAACCAAGGGTAACATTTCCACTTGTTGTCTTCTACAAAAAGTAAGTTTAAATTTATATAAAGACAGCTACTTATTCTCTATAAATAACTATCCAGGTTTTGTATGGTAGAGAAGTCACACCTCCATCCATCTTGTGGCAGTAAATTCATTAACTGAAATAGCTCGCTGTCCATAGGACAATGGTGACACCCAAAAGGCCCATACCCACCAGGGCTTGATCATTTCTGTAAAAATGGAACCTCTTTCAATAAAATGACATTCTGTTAATAATGAAGAGAGCTATAAACTTACCTTTTGGCAAGATAAAACCACCCAGTGAAAATGTGATTAGCAGAGCAGCTGATCCATATGTATTTGCGATAATTATATCTCGTGAAATAGAAGCTATTGACCGAAAGAGACCCATCCCCATTTGGTGTACTGAAAATAGTAAAAACATGTAACGGAAAAATCTGCGAAAAAGATGAAGGCGGTGTAAGCAGAATATAACCAATAAAATATGTATGTGTGATGTCAACAGATCACTGTATATACCTCCCAGCACCAGGTGCAAAACCTACAGTCCAATATACAACACAAGACCATACAACAGCTTCAATTATAGAGTAAGGTAACTGCAGAATCCAACTACTGAAGGACCACGCCCATGCAGGATAGAAGAAATTATCTCTTTGCTTATAGAATACTGGGAGGCGAAATATTAAGAGTGGGAGTTCTGATCTTCCGTTGAACATGATATGCACCAAGCCAAAAAATAAGCAAGAAAGATACAAGTTCCCATTCACCAGATCAGTGGGATGTAACCGCGTTCTTAGAAACAGTGTGCATGTTACAAATCCCATAAATGCAACCTGTAATATAAATGAGAGAGGTTCCACACACATGAGTTATAGGAGATGGGAAAACTTGTATCCAAGGTAAAAGGGGTCAAGTAAACTGAGACAGGCAGAAGATATTAGTAGGTGAAGTAGTTTGGGGTAAAGAAAACAAACTACATTAGAATACCTGACATGTTTTGAAGATGTATAGAAAACTATTCCTACTCATTAATAGCATTTCTCTTGAAAAACAACCCTTAAGGAGCTCTAATCTGGATTCAGCAAACTTTGTCTTAGATAAAGCCAAATGATGGCTCTTGGATTTATCATATGGAACCGAAAGAGATGACTTTAGATCCTGACAATATCTGGAATTTCTAAAAGCTTCAGCAATTGCCTCAACGGGAATGAACTCATATGGTCTGGAAGTATCAGCCCAGTATTGAGCCTGATCTTTTCTGGAGGTAACCTACAAAGACATTAATTAAGTACCAAGTCCAGTTCTGGGATATACAGTACCATAATGAAAGTACCTCTTGAAGAAAATCAGCAACACCCTTACGAGATGGCAATTGAAATCCTAATGACTCAAAAAATGGAATAACATCTGCTCGAGGTCCATGGTACACAACATATCCATCAGATAGTAACACCAGATCATCAAATAACTCAAAAGTTTCTGGTGAAGGTTGAAGAAGAGCCATCATCACAGTTCCTTCCATTAAATTAACAAAATTTCTTATGCACTTGACTATTTGGAAAGTTGTAGAACTGTCAAGTCCAGTAGAAATTTCATCCATGAATAGTGTTTTCCTGGGTCCAACAATCATTTCTCCTGCAGATGGGAAATATTAGCATGCAAATCTAGAACTTAAATTCCACAAAGCATGTCACTTCCCCCATCACAACAAATTCCAAAAAGAAGATATTTTAAGGAAAATCTCCAAACTATCAATTCGATTAAGGCGATCAAATGCAACTCAAGCATTGTAGAGTGTGTTTTTGTGATTGTTTCTGGGTTGTTTTGGAGTGTGTGTGTGTGTGAGAGAGAGAGATACATGCATACACACAAAAAATATATATAAAGAGAGAGAGAGAGACCTGTTGTAACTCTCTTCCTTTGTCCACCTGAAATTCCTCTCCTCATGTCATTACCAACTATTGTATCTGAACATATATCAAGACCAAGAACTTTCAAGACATATTCTGTGGACACATTGTGCTTTGTACCACCAACAGAAGATGCCTGAATGGTTTTATTTATTTCATCAAAAGTCAACATGAAAACAACCAAAAAGAAGTCATGATTTGTCATTTTTGAGTGCATTAAAAAGTAAGGATGATCATAATCAAACCTTCATATATGCATCTATCTCAAACTTTGGGCGTATCTTTCTTTCCTTCTCTAAATGATCAAGGTCTTTCATATAGTCTGCAGAAGAAATATATATAACAAGCCAAGATCAGGAAAGAAAACATGCTATGTCTGATAAACCTTGACTGGTTTAAATAAGAGGCAACAAACAATTTGCACTTGCAATCTTCAGGGAAATTTTTACTCCAGTGTTTCAGGACGAGATAACCTATGGCTCTTGATGAAAGGCATCATTTTTGTTAAGAAAAATGTCAAGACTTTTTTCTAATCAATTTAAACTCATTACGGTGGCAATTTGAATTAGTTTTGGTTGCAACGAGTTGGTTTTCAATTTTAATTATTTGTTTGGGATCTGGCATGAATTGCATTCGACAGCACCAAATTGATCAAGTTGCCTATTTCGTTTAAGTGAAAAGAACCCCCCATACAAGTACTCACCATTTGTTCATTTGTCAGATGTGAAAATGGAATGGAAGTGAGAACTGAGCCAGTGGAGATGCACAAGTATGTTGAATAGATTACTTTATAAGTGCCGGAGAAAAGCTTATTCGTGGAAAACTCCCTCGCAATAAGTAAAGACAAGCACCATAGACTAAATGTTAAGTAAAGGCATACAGAGGATATAGAATTATGCAGCACACCGAAGTAGCTTAGAAGAAGGTTTGTACATAGGGAAGCATAGTTTCAGAGAGCTTGAGCTAATATCATAATGGTTAAGTTCAAATGTAGTTTGGAATTGATTCATATCGAGAATTGCTAAGTCCATTATGTTAACTGTATTAGTAGCAGAGAGCACATGGTTACAATAATTGAAGTAAAGAATTAAATGCAGAGTATGAGGTTATTACATGGTTCAACCAGCTACATTATGTGTATGGCATAGAAAAGGCTTTGAAAACAAGTAAATGATAAACGGTTGTGCACATTGATAAGTATACTCGAGAAAAATTTGTAGAAAAATCATTTTATTTTAAAATAGAGATCCATTAAGGAGTAGAAGAGAAGTTAGGACAAATTACCTCCAAAACCATGACTTGCACCTTGGCATCTCGCTGCGAAATCTAAAGTTTCTCTTACAGTTAGCTCTGCAATATGATTGTCTATTTGACTTATGTAAGCACAAGTCGTTTGCACACAAAACTCATCCTCTTTATGTCCATTATACGTAATACTGCCAGTTCGCTGAAACCAAATAAAGTCGCGAAAAAAGATATTTCAAGTTCTGAAAAGTTGGTTTAAAACTGGTCTGAACCTGTTTTTTCGAGCAAAAACAATTATCTCACAAAACTTAAATATTTTTTCAAGTGAAATGCATGTCCAAACACAATAAATACCCTTTTTCAACTTAATTCCAAATAGTACTCTCTTTTTTTAAATATACTCAATTTGTGTCCAAACGCCTACCAAATCTCCAGTCCCTTCGGCCCAAAACGCAGCGTTTCATTAATATTTACTCGAGATGCAGTGCATATTGAGATAAACCTTATCTACTAATCGATCACTTCATTTAAAGTAGTTATCTTCAATTAATGTATAGTATGTATATGAGTGTATGTGCTTTTATACAACTCAACTTCAGTTAAGGAACAATTAAGTTAATACTATTGGATTATATAACGAACGAGTAATTAATGCACGTATACTGACCTTCAGTCCATTGTCAAGCTTTCCAGAAAGAGCTAAAAGCAATGTGGATTTACCAGAACCTGGAGGTCCTAGAAGCAGAGTCATCCTATTGATATTGATAGCAATATAAACAAATATTAATTAATAGGATCCATTTGTTTTGTTACAATCAACAATAACTTAAAATTACTGGCAACCAAACAATGTAAATTCACAACAACAAAAAAAGAAAAGAAGAACAAGAACAAGACAAGATCAATTCGAAGTGGCACTGGTTCGTTTATAAAATGTGGTTCGGGAAACTATATATGGAGAAATTCGGCATATATTGATGCTTTTCTTACATATTCTTAATAAACCAGTGTTTGCAACAAGCTGCAAAGCCCTGTTGAATACCTTCAACATTTTGTAAATTCCTTTATGAACCCGACACATGAATGTGGTCCGTGGTCAGGTAAACCATCATATATAAAAGGTAGTATGCACCAATCTTAGTGCTGGTCGTGTAGTATGAATGACTATGCAAGGTAACATACATGTGATGTAAGAACAAAAAAATTACCTTCCAGGTTTTACATTGCCAGTAACATTGTTCAAAATTGTAAGGGGATGTCTCCTTGGTTTGATTATCCTTAATCCAGCTAATATATTCTGTATTTCATGAAATAGACACAGAGGAATGAGGATATATATATATATATCAAACGTGATCGATCAACAATAACATATCATAAAGGTGGCAACAATCATCAAATTAAACTAAATGGTTAGCATTACGTACCTCGATTACATCATAACCAAAATTTAATAATGTAGGCAATGCTCTTGAACCTACTTTCACATTTGTTGATATGCTTATATTTTCATATCGCACTTCAACTTTAGGAATCTCCAATCCCACCCTTCATTTTTTAAAAGACAAATGTTCTAATTAGTTGGCCAAAACCATTAACCATAAACCTATATATACAGAGTATATACTTCACATTGTCGATCGAGGATCAATTGAAAATAGTCTTTAATACCTATCGAAGCGTTGTTTGATGGAATAGAGGAGCTTGTAATTATCTTGTTCTGAAGTAGCAAGTGCATTGTTGACAAGAAGTTGTCGAGTGAGTCGATCAAGCTTTGTGACATCGACCGTATCCGTGCGTTTTAACAACGCGAAGTTTGTACGCTTCTCCGATGGCAACTTCTCTAAAGCTGCCCACATTAACTCATCTTCGTCTGAATCTGCATTAGATTGCCCAAAATTACTATACGATTCGAAATAATCACTCCCATTTGAAGATCCCATTCAAAAAAAACGATACGAATTCTATCTGTTTCTTGTTCCCGAAGGAATTTCTGTGTGATAGTATTATGTAGCTCTCTCTCTATATATACACACAAACACAGCTAAGACTTACTAAATCTTAAGAAAGAATTTGGTCAGTTATAAGTCACTGATGATGAAAATGGGATTCACCTGTTAAGAGCATTTTCCGTCCATCTTTTTTAAAATAGTTGTTTCACATTAGTTTAATACTTTACTAAATTAAGAAAGTATTAATTACGGTATATTTTTTCTAAAAGTGATCAATTAATAAGTATCTGATAGAGAGAGTAATTTCTTATTAATGCTTTGATTAGTTTCAAACGCTACATTGACTTGTAATAAGTAGAGTTAAATTAAGGGGTGTGCAAAATTGCATGGACTAATGTTAATGGTTTTTTAATGATTTTATAAGAAAAATATATATTAGGTTATTGGTTTTTAGTATTGGGTTTATTGGTAAGACGGTAGTATTTCATTACTTTACCTTCATGATATTAAATATTAGTAGTAATAATTTAACATAACTAAACACTATATAAGTATTCTACGCTATAATCTTCACAGTTCACACTTCACATTACTTCTACTTCACATCCGAAATTTCAATGTTTTGGTTGTAACATGTAATTGTATCTTTCATACACCATCTACTCTTATTGATGTAATTTCTCATTATATTTCTTGTTCACTATTTCAAAGCATTTACAGTTGATTTGTTTATTTTATTGTATCGTGTCAAATTGTTAAAGAAGTGAAAAGTAGTATATTTATTTTATAAGCATTTTCTTATTGAGTAAATCGAAAACCGAATCATTAATGACCAGAAACCGATAAATCAAAAATCGATAAAGAATATCGTTTTGGTTTTTTATTGATTTAACGTATTTAAAAATAAAAATTCAATAAATCAAATCGATAATACTTAAAACCAAATCAAACCGATCGATGCACATGAAAAAATACTACCTCCATTCACCTTTACTTCCCAATTGGAATTTTGCGGGATACTTAAAAAAAATGATGATTAGTAGTAATATCTTAGGATACTATTCACTTTGATTAAAAGTGATATATTTTTAAAATATAAAACGAATAAAAGTGAACAAAGTAATATTATCGATTGTTTTACTTATATTGCAAAAGTTGATTTCCTTTATAGGGGCCGATCTAAAGAGGGTAGCGAGGGATTCATCAAACTCTCTCGACAAATAATTAGATGATATATATATATAAAGTATTTTCTTTTTAATTTTTATTTATATATTTTGAACATATATAAGATTAAAAGTGTCGGATTCAAAATTCACCTTTAGATTTGAATTCAGATCTTAAGCACTATATTTTTATTTTTTCAATTCCTTAATGAAAAATCTAGATTCATCCTTGCATAAAATGAGTGTTTTATTTCACAATAAGTTTTGATGTAAATGCGATAACATCAAATTTCAGTGGATACCAATGAATTTAAACTTTTAACCAGAAAACTTAAGTTCCTCTTATTTCGAAAACATGTTTGCACTTCAATCATGTATTTAAATACATTCAATTAATTTTTTCTTACCATAAAATGCTTAAAGTAATAAGTTTTATACATATAACTGTAGTGTACTATTTTCCTTGCAAAACAAAGGATACATGTTAAAATGAATATTTTTTTTAAATGTTAAACAAATAAATCAACATTATGATCATTTTTTGAATCGATAATTTGGTAAAACTATTTTACTTATTTCATTTTTTACCAAATATTTAATTCATATTTGTGAGATTATTGCATATATAATATCACATCTATAAAAAATAATTAGATTCTTTAATTACATCCGTACCAAAAAAATAAAAATACATAATATTGATGGTAAAGAATAACAAATTAATAAAAGTATAAATTTAGCATAAATAATTTACCTTGACAAATGACAACTAAAAAAATGTGATGCGTATGATTTATATAATATTTTTATCTATTATTATAAAAATAAAAATCATGCATGATATAAATAAATTATTAAGCATATAAAATATAATAGCCGATAGTAATTGATTAAAAAGTGTTGTTAGTTTAGAGGTGGTCATCCGCGCTAATGATTCGGAAATATGGTAACCTTGGGTTAAGAAAAAATATAATCAAAAGAGAGATCCCCCCGCCCCCCATTCCCCCACC
>NW_006239349.1:160920-175799 GCF_000226075.1 Solanum tuberosum
CCCACCCTTCCAGTTTTCTGCCCTACTCCCGCTACCCTCTTCGTTGTTTTCTTCTTCCTCGTCAGCGTCTCACAGAGACCTTCTTCATTTTCTTGAACCTTCGCTAAAGATTCTTGAATTTAAAGTTTAAACCCAACATATATGATCATTATCAGAAGTTTTTGTTTTTCTTCATGAGAATCTGAGTTGAAAAGGCATGCTCTTTTTCTCCCTCCCTACCAAACAGTTCACCTCAAAGCTAATCCCATGTAAGTCTTTCTCTAACTTCACCATTAACCGTTTATTCTCAGCTCTTTCGAACCCTTCTCATACTGACCAAGAACCTGAAATAGACTATGCAATTTCTACTTTGAAAACTGAAATGGGACTACCCAAATTGAGTTCTTGTGGAGCTGAAATGGAAATACCCATATCTGATAACTCAATGAAAATTTCCCCTATATCCAACTTTAATTCTTGTGGAGCTGAAGTAGAAGAACCCCTTTCTGATAATTCATTTAAAGTTACCCTAAAACCCAACTTGGGTTCTTGTAAAACTGAAGTGGAAGTACCAATTTCAGATAAGTTATTTAAAGAGGCTCCAAAGTTGGGTTCTTTCAAATTGGGTGATTCTACATTCTATTCTCTTATTGAGAAGTATGCCAATTCCGGGGACTTTACGTCTTTGGAGAAGGTTTTTGATAGAATGAAGTGTGAAAAAAGAGTCTTTATTGAGAAGAGTTTTATCTTAGTGTTTAGAGCTTATGGAAAAGCCCGTTTGCCTGAAAAAGCTGTTGAATTGTTTGAAAGAATGGTGGATGAGTTTCAATGTAAACGAACTGTGAAGTCGTTTAATTCTGTTCTTAATGTGATAGTTCAGACAGGATTATATCGTCATGCTTTAGATTTTTATGCTGATGTTGTGAATAATAGGAATATTATGCCAAATGTGCTTTCTTTTAATTTAGTTATTAAGACAATGTGTAAGCTTCGGATGGTCGATAGAGCTATGGAGGTGTTTAGAGAAATGCCTACTTGGAAATGTGAGCCGGATGTTTATACATACTGCACTTTGATGGATGGGTTGTGCAAGGATGACCGGATTGATGAGGCAGTTATTCTTTTGGATGAAATGCAGGTAGAGGGATGTCTTCCTGTTCCAGTGACATTTAATGTGTTGATTAATGGGCTTTGTCGGAAAGGTGACTTGGCTCGAGCTGCAAAGCTTGTGGATAACATGTTTCTTAAAGGGTGTGTTCCAAATGAAGTGACTTATAACACACTTATACACGGTTTGTGCCTGAAAGGTAAATTGGAGAAAGCAGTTAGTTTAGTGGATAGAATGGTGTCAAATAAGTATATACCAACTGATATAACCTATGGAACGATTATCAATGGGTTTGTTAAGCAAAGAAGAGCCACAGATGGTGTGCAGATCTTGTTGGCAATGCAGGAGAAAGGGCATCTGGCAAATGAATATGTCTACTCAGCACTAGTTAGTGGGTTGTTCAAGGAGGGAAAACCTGAAGAGGCGTTAAAAATATGGAAGGGAATGATAGAAAAGGGAGTGAAGCCTAATACAGTTGCTTATTCTGCTTTTATAGATGGTTTGTGTCGAGAAGGCAGACCTGACGAAGCTAAGGAGATCCTTTCTGAGATGAATAAAATGGGTTGCACTCCCAATGCTTATACTTACTGCTCTCTGATGAAGGGTTATTTTAAAACCGGTGACAGCAACAAGGCTATACTTTTGTGGAAAGACATGGCAACCAGTGGTATCACATGCAATGAAATCTGCTACAGTGTACTTACCCATGGACTGTGTCAAGATGGGAAGCTCAAAGAGGCTATGATGGTGTGGAAGCACATGTTAGGCAAAGGATTGGTCCCTGATGTCGTGGCTTATAGTTCAATGATTCATGGCCTTTGCAATGCTGGTTCTGTGGACCAGGGATTGAGACTCTTCAATGAGATGCAATGTAGAGGATCTGATTCTCAGCCTGACGTAATAGCATATAACATAATTATTAATGCTTTATGCAAGGTGGACAGAATTTCTCTAGCAATTGATCTTTTGAATACCATGTTGGATCGAGGTTGTGATCCTGACACAATTACATGTAATATTTTCTTGAAAACCTTAAATGACAAAGCAAATCCATCCCAAGATGGGGAAGACTTTCTGGATAAGCTGGTGCTACAACTGTACAGGCGGCAGAGAATCGTAGGAGCTTCAAGAATTATAGAAGTGATGCTTCAAAAAATTATTTATCCCAAGTCGTCCACTTGGGAAATGATTATTCGAGAACTTTGCAAACCAAAGAAGGTTCAAGGAGCTATTAACAAGTGTTGGAGTGACCTTTTCATCTGATATTAGAGGTTAGTTTTTTTTTTGGTTGCAAAAATGCAATATCCTGAACCTTTGTTTCCTGTGGACATATTGCTCCTAAGGGACTAAAGAGGACATGGACGTGAGATTCTTTCAGAAGATCCATTCTGTACATTTCAGAATTTGGATCCTTGTGCTTGATACATCAAACAATTACACAATGACAGGATGACTGCTATTACCGAACAGACACTTGCATCCATAATTTAACGTTCTGTTTTTCTGTTTGTTTGAATGCATGTCTGTTGCACATGTATCTAACAGAAAATGACATATTTTATCGATTATTTATATAAACCTCTTGAATGGATACAGAAACCTCTCAATTATGATTATCTAGCATTGTTAAGTCATTAGGATATTAAAGGGCAAGATGTATCCCCTGTAGTTTCCCGTGACAATTTTTTGAACTTTGCTAGCTCCCTGGTCTTAGCATAGCCTATTATGTAATGGAGCTAACATCCTGTATTTGTAATCTTACATATTGTACTCTCTTGCATCTTCTTGATGCCATTAATGAAACTACTAACTTCATCAAAAGGATATTAAAAGAAAGCTTCCATGTCATTGAATATTTTCTTCTTCACTTTCTTATCGATCTGTTAGATTTGAAATCTAAAAGTTCTAATCTACAAAATTGTAACGCGCCAGTTTTGAATATTGATGATACTTCAATACCTCTAGCCATGCATGATCATTTTGAAACGGTTTTAGAGAGTCTAAAAAGAGTTTAATTTAAGTAATTGTTTTATAGTTGTTTACATTTCTTATTTACCTTTTGCTTCCTCTTTGTTTTAATTTGTATCAAGACGTGTCTGGAATGTTAAATTATGGGAGTTTGAAAATGCTAACAAAGTTGTTGTGTATGGCTTATGAAAGTAAGCTCAAAATTTTGTTTGCTTATTTTTTCTGTATATAATATTCCCTGTGGTAAGTAAGAGAGAGAGTGAATAGAGGGGTAATCAAAGTCCAGTGTAAATGCTGATGCCAAATCTTTGGATCTTTCTGGAAAGATGTTAGCATCAAAAGTTAATGTATTTTGTTTCTTGGGAAATACTCCCTCCGTCCCATTTTATGTGGCAACATTTGACCGGGCACGGAGTTTAAGAAATAAATGAAGACTTTGAAATGTTTACCAAATTGCCCTTTTAAAAAGTAGACTCAATTTCTCTCTCCTCATAAATGTATTGGAGTATTATTTTAAGATTAAGTGGGACCAACAAGGATAAAAAAGGAATTGTACCTTTAAATACTTTCCATATAAGGAAATGTGACATTCTTTTTGGGACTGACCAAAAAGGAAATGTTGCCACATAAAATGGGACAGAGGGAGTAAATGTTTTGGATTTAAAATAAGCTATAGATATTTTGTATTTAACTGATAATGTAGCAGAAATGCATTACTTTAAGATATTAAAAAATGGACACCATTGTGCTTTCTACCAACAAAAAAAATAAAATCCGCAGCTTTATCTGAAAGCACCCTTTTGTATAGAGAGATTGCCAATTGGTGCTAATCATGGACAAGTTCTTATTTTAAAGTGCAAGAGAGACGAACAATTTCAATGTCAAAAGCAGCTTTTAATAATGCTCAAAGTTACTCTAGATGTGTGCTACAAAAGAGCAATTAAATTGTCTATCTTTAGTATAACTTGTGCTTTATCCCTATACATCAACAAAACATTTTTCTTAGGGAAAAAAGACAACTGGATAGGAATAACAAAACAAAGGATAGTTGTTACGGAGTGACTATCACTGAGCTGAAGCTACTAAGTATTGATCTTGTTGAATTCATAACACAGTACTACCAGGCTGCAAATCTCTCTTCTGTGCGTTTCCTCTAACCTTGCTCTCTCAACCTTTCCACTTCACAACTAAAAGTGCTTTCTACACTCATGTGAATTAAATTTCCCTTACTATATACTGTGTTATTAGGTGAATGTTCATACTAATATCTGCCGTTTTCTATTGGTAAAGGAACTAAATGCTCTGACGGTGCATCTTGCATATGTTAAAATAGTTTTCTTGTGGTAGAGCTATTATAGAATTATTATTGCTTGCAACTAACTTGGGATCACAATGGTGGGTGAAAGAAATATTGTGAGCGTGGTGGTTGCATATGGAAGATTGCAACCAAGTAGAAAATGACAGTGAGAAGTCCAAGGGTCATCAGATGATGCTTTCATGATGTGCAGGAGGTTGAAGCATGAAAAGCAGTAGAAGATGACAATTTCAGTGGTTGCAGTGAATGATATTACTGTTTAATCTGGTAATATTCATTTGAAAGTTTTCAGAATTCAGATCTTCTTTCTGAGTTATTGAATTATTATGCTTAACATTTCCTGGGTTTATTTATCCATCAAATATGCTCTTTTTTGACTGGAATGAAGTGAGTCGACATGATTTTTATTGGAATAATGTGGATCTAACTTATTTCAGATATGTGGCCTGAATTGGTATAGACACTTTCTAAGAAACATTGCTTGGCTTTTAGAATATTTCAAGAAAATATAAAAACGGTACAAACTCTACTGGTTCATTGAAGTGAGTTTGCAATATGTAAACCTACCGTTGCTCTTGTTTTAGAATATGTTTCCTATGTGCTGAAGTTTACTTTCTTACTTTACCTCCTGTAGCATCTCTCCTTTTTTTTGTTTTCTGAAAAGGGTCAAAAATACCCTTAGACTATGCAAAATTGAACAAAGATGTCCTCCGTTAATAGTTTGGTCCAAAAATGCTGCTATTGTTAGCATTTTTTTGGCCAAACTATTAATAACAGGGGCACTTTTGGACCTAATAAAAATATTGTTTTTAAAGAACATTTCTCTTGTTTCTTTTCTTTTAAAATCCTTTTAACTAATAAAAAAGTGGGAAGTAATTTTTTCTGTCTTTAAACTCGTTTTATCAAAGTAACCCATCATTAATTTTCATTTAGATAACGATAAAGTTCTTTTTTCTAATAAACTGGGAAGTATTTTTATTTCTTAATATTTTCCAAATTGAAGTAGGATAAGCATTTGCTAATATATCTCTTGGTTTCAAAGTTAAAATGAATAAAAGGATCAATAATCACTTGACTATAATTGAAATTTTCGAGAATGTATTTCTCTAACATGAACTGTGGTAGACAGTTTTCATTATTCATAATGATAGGATTCTGTCTGATCAGTGATGACTTCATCTAACATAAATCTTATGATTGCAGGATTAAGTGTGATGGACTCAAGTCTCAGATTTTATCATAGGTCTAAAAAAACTTATGCCCTAGCGCTTCCCATATCTTCTTCTAAGATCCTTGAAGTCGTTGGCTTCTTTGGTTGATGAGCCATGTCATAAGTTGCATGGAGGCCAAAAAATATATAATATATCAGCATTACAACCGTACATATGCCAAACCTTATAAATGCCTGAGCTCCTAATGATCCCATGAGAAACACGTTTATTGCAACTGAGAGGGATGGGAACCAAGGAACCAGTGGGACTCCCCAGACTTTTGGTGTTCTATCCTGTGGCAAAAGAACCGAAATTGCCAAGGTTGCCAGGAACCAAAGGGGAACAGTTACTGTGTAACCAAGCCAACCATTAGGGTCCAGTCCCCAATAAGCAGAAGTCCCAACGGAGGATACAATTATGACCAGTAGAAAGAAGGTAAGCTTCAAAAGATTCGTCCGGGGGGTGATACCTCTGACATAGTATCTCCTCACAAGCAGAGCAACAGCCATCATCATGGATATTAGTAGGCCGCTTATAGATAACAAACTTGCCAAGACATCCAAACTTGAAAAGAATGCTATACAGGCACTTACAAGTCTGATCAAGAGAGTTGCATTTATGGGAGTTCCTGTCTTTGGGTGAACAAGTGAAAACCATGGTGGAATCATATGAACTCGTGCAATATGAGTGGCATAGCGTGCCTGTCCAATTGCTCCTGCCAAAAGGACAGTGGTCATTCCTTTCAGAGCTCCAAGGGCAACCAGGTATTTTGCCCATTTCATCCCCACTTTTTGAAATGCAACAGAGTAGGCGGCGTTAGGGTCTATATCTGTATACTTTTGCATCATACTTAGTGAAAGTGCCATCAAGCAATATATCACAGTGATAATTGACATTGATCCTAGCAACCCTAGTGGTATATCTTTCGATGGATTTTTTGTTTCCTCTGCCATGGTTGCAATGTTGTCAAAACCCCCATATGCAAAATACACTATTGCCGCTGCAACGAAGATACCTTTGGCACCATGTGGCGCAAAGGGTGTCAAATTGGAGGTATTGGCATGAGCAAGTCCAGCAATTATGACAAATGAAATCACCACCATATTAACTGCTGATGCTATCCAGTTTAAGTATGAAGTTCTTCTAGTGCTGCTTATTGCAATTATTGATGTAATTGCTAAAATTGCAACAGCTATTGGATCTAGTAAGTTGAACCCGTCTATGAGATTTGTATGTATACGTAAAGAGTTTGGATGACGATTCAAGAGAGTTGTAAAGTAAGAAGTCCAGGCTCTTGCTACTGCGGCACTACCAGCAATGGATCCAAGAATTATGTTTCCTGCTGTGATAAAGGCTGCAAAGTCTCCCAGTTCTACTCTGATGTATGCAAATGAACCCCCTGCTACAGGAATTTCTACTGCAAATTCTGTGTAGCAGAAAACAGAGAGCATTGCTGAAATGCCAGAAGCCACATAGGATAAAACTATAGCTGGTCCGGCATGTTCATGAGCTTCTTGGCCAGTGAGTACGAAGATGCCTGCTCCAATAACAGAGCCAAAGCCAAACCAGATGAGGTCCCACCAACTAAGGCAACGTTTCATCTCATTCTCACTTTCTTTCCTTAGCTCCACAATCTCATCAGCATCCTCAGAACGGCTTGCAACTCGTTCCTTCAATCTGGTAAATGTTTGTGACAGTGCTGATCGGTATGCGCTCCAATTCTGGAAAGAATCTCCCGGGAAGAAATCGTGTTTGCTCCATCTCCAATAACTTCTTGGCTGTATCTCATCTCCCATTTCACCAGTAGAGTCTATTACTGTTATGCTACTGTTACAGAAAGCTAGTAATTACTAGCTCATTGGGATGCTACTGCTGTTGATAGGTTCATTTTTTTATGGATAGACTCCCATATCTTCAATTATTGTTATTGATAAGGTTGCCAATGAGCCAAGTGTTACATTTTTCCAAGCAAGTCCTTTTCTGTTTTATGCCATATAGTCAAGACACACGCAGCCAATGGAGAATTGGGCATGTGATTTGTGGATAGATACTACAGTAGTTGCGTATTATTGATTGCATCTTTGTTGAAAATATCAACATCAACAATCTATTTTACTTCCCTTGGACTGACGGTAAGTCTTATGTCGAAAGAGATAGGACAGTCTGTCAATTAATTAGGCTGGAACTAGGAAGAGCAACAGGCTGGACTTTTTGGCCTATATCACCAGTCACCTGCAGTACTGAAGGATTTCTGCAACATTATTGGAATCACTTCCACATACTCCTGATACTGTGTCGTTATAGTAATCATCTTTTGACTGCAGATTTGGTTCTCTTCAAGAATCTATTCTTGCTTAATTAATGGGATGCGTTCATACCTTTGTCCTAAAACTAAGCAACTGATCTTTAATATAAAAATCAATAAGCCACTTTGATACTTTTAGAAGAAATTGTTAGTATTGACATGGTGATGTGCCAAACTTTGAACAAGTTAAAGGAAAATACAAATTGAAGATTTTGATGGGTAGCTTTCTTATTATGCCATACTCCACCGGTAGTCAACTCCAAAAGTAGGAGGAGATTTACTTTCTTCAGAAACTTGGCACCTTGTGTTCAATTTGACCCTTTGGGGGCAGAGATAAAATTTGAACAATTCCACCTTCTGCTCAACTTGCTCCAATTTGAAGTTAACTGGAAAATCAGAGTTGGAAGAAAATTCCAAGGAAAAACATAAGATAGAAATAGAAGGAAATCATACTTAAATGAATGAATTGGAGATGTAAACATACCTAATGAAGCATGATGATCAATTCATGAACCTTGGAACACTTTTACGTGTCCTCTGTGAAGAGGAAAAAATAATACACACATAGAGTAACAATAGCAATTCCTTGTTTAGAACCATTGATTAACTTCTTTAAAACTGGCACACTAGGATGTTCTAAATCACACAACAGCTTGACCTTCCCTGAAGAACTCTTCCCACCTTTGAAATAAATAAAAGAAAAGATACAAGTGAACAGAAAACTTTCAGAAGAAATTTTTTGATGGGTTGTTGGTTATTTTCCCCCTCTATTCTATTTGCTTATTTTGAAAAAGCAGCATGAGAGTTGGCAAAGTCTATCCATGCTAAGGACTCCATGGTTGAACCGATGTCATTAGGTGTAACCGTGGTTGTGGCTATATCTCCATGTCTGAAGCAGTTAAAAGACGTGATGCCACCCAAAAAAAGGAAACAATTACACCCAAGATTTCCAAGCCTTGTGCATCTTGTTTGCAACATATCTGACTCCATGAACAGCACCAGCAGTCAATAAACCTGCAACAGCCTGCCTTGTGCTAGAAAACATAACCTTACGTCTAACTAGCCTTTTCATGCACTCAGCAGCCTGTTCTTTTGAACCAATCACTACTTGTTGTCTAACTCTACCTACAAGAAAATATGGCATAGGTGAGATGATTTGCTTAAGCTTAGGAGGGAACATTAGAAGAGCTTATCATAACAATTAATATAACTAAATAAAAGTAACTTTTCTCTAGAGATGAGACAAGCACACAATCCAACATGGCATCCGGATCTAAGCGTGAGAGTTACAGATGTAAAATAATTAAAATAGAAGTGAATGTTCACTAATGAGGCAGTTAGACACAATTCAACAGGAACTACTAACAAGAAAAAAAATCTGAAAGAACAGGAAAAATTTTAAGATTATTTTCTTTCCAGAAAACTCACTCTTTTTGCAGTTAATTTACGTACCAGAGTCATCCAGAATTCGTTTATCTCCAAGTTTCATGGCCATCTCACTTCTGATTGATGAAGGAAGGGAAGAAACCAAGGTGGAAGCAGCAGATAATCCACAATCCTGGTTTGGATAACACTAAAAGATGTCAATCTTTGAGATTAACTTGACCTTGATTTTCCTATTTACATATCTCAACAGAGGTGTAATCAATATCAATCTCCTTGGATCAATCAGAAAGAAAAGATGTGCTTGTGTAGTCAAAGAATCTCATATAGATGTACCAAAAGTAATATAATAAAATTAAGAAAGCAATCAAAGATCAAGATTGATTCAATGAACAGAGAAGTGTACAAATTGTAATCATGTAAAAGTACTAACTAATTTTCATGCAAGGAAACTTGTGATGCCCAAAACTCTACTTGACAAGTCGTGAAAGCAAATGACTTCAAAGCTATTTGAGAAATGTTCAGAATAGAAAGATGAACTTCACTAACCATAGAAGTTACCATTCAAAGTCAGAAAATTACCATCAGAAATGTAAATAACAGGCAACAACATAAGGGCCCCATTAGCATGTCTCATGCTGTATATTCTTGATCACCCATTCACACCATACTGATTATTTATGCTTCAGTAGAAAAAACGTGTTTTATCGTCGATATAAATATGTTCCCATATTAAGACACATTGATTAATAAAGAATTATCAGCATCATTCAGGACAATTAACCATGTCAAGGAAGCAACAAGAGACAAAGCTTTAGAAAAGAGAGAGACCTGCAATATGTTTACTTGCTTATCACCAGCTAATGAAAATCTCAACAAGTTTTTGGCCTCATATTCTTCCAGAAATGGCTTATACATTTCCTCAAATAAATGGAACTGTCCTTGTACAATTTTGTTCACCTGGGTCAATACACAGTGAAGAAATTTATGTACACAGAATGGAAGAATCAATTCAATCACTTAATGTGGCATGAAAGTTGCATATGCACTATGGGATACTATGCTAAAAGTTGAGATTCAAATTCTAGTCCAAAAAGGATATTCTGTAGATATGAGATACAAATTAATTGATATTCATTGATCTGCTGGAAGTAATATAAAACTATAAAAATTGAGAAACTACCCAATTACACTATGAACTTATATGTAGAGTGATACTTTCATGTGGTACAGTTAGGGCCACAAAAATCTAAAATTTAGGCCCACTCAAATGTCAAATCTACCTTATTTTTGTCCTCTGCAAAAAGCATACGCAAGTCACCTGTATATGAGAGGCTACAAATTTTGGCGTATAAATCTTCCTGCATAAACACCAAATTCCAAGTGGCATGTGTTATGTTCCTGTACTAATTGACAAGAAATCAGAAATGAATAAAGAGACTAACCTCCGTGAATTTTGATGGCAAAAGGAGAAGAGCAGCAGAAGTTGCAGCTTTCAGGTTCACGCTGTTCACGTTTTTTATATCCAAGTTATCCATAAGAATGTTCACCTGAGTTAGAAGTAAATGTAAGTTATGGCTGAGGGACAGTCACCAGACTCACCACTACAAGCAAAAATGGAGTCAATAAAGAAATTCAGAATACTATAGCTGAGTATGAAACAAAAAATCAGTTGAGCGATATCTGTTGAATGCATCATATAATATAATTTAGAGAAACAGACGGCCTCTCTATATATTTTTATATTTTTTATCAGGAGCATTTTTATATTTTCAGTCCACAGTAGACTTAAACTCTCTATTCAGGAAGCACAGAATTTCAGCCATGAGCCCATGACTGCCCGGCTAGAAAGCATATAAATGTCTGATAAAAATTAAGCAATAGGTATTAAGCCACCAAACTAATGCGATTAAGAAGGAAACTAAAAACCAGACGGGAGTAGGGGATGCAGGTTCCATTTTGCAATGAGTTGTAAATCAGATGCAACATACAGCTTTGGTGGTCAAATGTCAAGTTTGTTAAAGTCTAAAATCTTTGCGCAGACATACACAGAAGAAAACAAAGCATCTCATTCGAATATTTCCAGCTGAAGTTCTTCTTTTTAACACTCACAAGAAATGTCTGAGTGAACTGCTTCTGTTAGGAATATCTTTGAGGATACAACAAGTTACCATACGCACTCACTTGACTTTTCATGTCTCCATATGACAGAATGGATTTTTCATTTTCAGGTTAATAGAAGCGAGAGCTTAAAAGCTAGCAGTGGTGTGCCATCAAATATCAAAAGCACATGCTAATTTGTTTTGTAAGAAAATGCAGGCTGAGATATACATAGAGTTTCAAGCCAGAATCGATTATATTATGACATACTTTGAGCAACCCCGAGTACACTTATTTAGCATCGATACCACATAGGATTATAATTTTTTTGGGAGGAAATATTAGATAGGATTATAATACAAAGTTATTATGATAACTCTTTATTCTTATATCTCTAGGTAACACCAAAGTGAGATCCTACGGCAAAGAGAACATACAAGAACTCATGGATATTATCCTAATCAACGTAAGCTTATTTAACCACATTTAATGTGAATAAAAACATTACCAAGTTTTTGTCACTTTTGTTATACAAATGAGTGTAAGCTAACATCATATATCAAGCTACTTCTTAAATGATGATTTCATGCTTCTTTGACTGATAGGTATTTATAGTGAGTCAGGAAAGTCAGTCATAGATAAAAACTTATTCCTGATACCATCAATTAAATTCATTACAGCAGAAATTAAATTCACGTGACTTAGAAGTACGACAATAATGACTAACAGGCACAAAAGGATTGCAAAAGATTCCAACCAACTTAAATTCATTCAACGGTCCTTAACAATGTAACTAATATTGTAACCAAAGTCCTTTGTAAAATATGTTATTTAAATAGCAGTTCAAAACAAGCCATACTGGTTTCTGCAAACGACCGCTGAGATAGAACCTCTCCCATCCCAATATGTCTTGAATCAAGTCATGCATCCGTACAACTCCATACTTGACCATCTGTAAAAGTTACTTAATGTGAAATTACTAACGTGTTAATAGAAAGTGCATCTTCATTAAATGGTCCATACCTTGTTGTTGCAAGACACAAATGGGTTGAAGTGTACGCCAACACCAATGTCATTTGCAATATCAGTTATCTGACACAATGCACAGTAAATTGTTCTTTAGTTAGAGTTGAAATGTAAGACTATCACGGAAAACATATATGAAGTAGCAAAGAAATGAGGGAAATCAAAGTTAATTCAAGAAAGGAAATAGCACCATCCTTGCTCCACCAAGGCGGATGAGACACGAAGCATAGTGATCCTTGTTCAATTTTAGATTCTGGATTGTAGAAAGACATTAGATTTTGACAACAAAGATGGACAGAGAGTTGCTTAAAATTCAGCAATTACCTCAGAATGCCATTGTCGAGGATCAGATACTCCAATTATGTAATCTGTCATAGATGTCTAGCAATGAAGTTGTTAGTAATGTAATATTGCAGTATTTTATAGAACTTCTTGATCAAACAAAACCATAAGTGGAATTCATTATCAGAAAGAAGTAGAAAAAACCTCATCTTTGTTGTTGGGATGGAGTTTAGAACCATATATACAGCAGAACTCAACAGGGGGTAGAATTTCAAGCAAACCCCCTAGCTCAGCTTTGTCCTCTCCCACCATTTCTACATTAACATATGAAAACAAAACAAAAATCATGTAATATGATACATACAAATGTATGTTCAATTGAATCAAAATCTTGAAATATTCTCAGAGTAATTTTATCAAACATCTGGGAGACACGCTTGAAATTATTAAGATAATGCATTGTTTACCACTTACTGATCAGTATACATGTGGAAGTTGAACCCTAATTAACACAATTTAGCTATCAATTTGGCAAATCTTTTCAATTAAGTTCCTGGGGTTTTCAAGGGTTTAAGGTGGGGATGATTGAGACTGCCATTGAAGAAGAAGCAACAGATCCAAGTCAAATTCGGGTCAAGCCCATCTCTTTATAATTGGGTTGGGCTCAACCGGAGCACTCTACCCCTTTTATATTTGGGCTATAGCCCACCAAGTTTTCCTTTTTTTTTTCTTTTTAATTTGTTTTGTGGTCAATAATATACTTATATTCACAAATTCACAATTAATTAAGGAAAAATCACCCCATATATACATTTAAGAGTAAATATTACGAGTTTTAAACCTACTTTTAAAAATTTCTTGATTATAACAGAATATTTACTGGTTATGACATATCAGTTAAAATTATTTTTATTTTAAAGTTAAATTATATTTATTTAATAAATCCTTAATATATTTATAGGTTTTTAATATTAATTAATAATAGGTAATTAATTTGTTTTTTACTTCCTTTTTTAAAAAAAATTAGTCAGTTACCCAAATTTAGGGATTTACTCAATATATTTCCTTGTTTACCGTTACCCTCACCAATCGTACACCCCACCCCCACCTCCCACACGTTTCTTCACTCACACACGCCTCAACCCACCACCCACTATCATTCTCTCTCCATTGTTTCTCATCTTCTCCAAAATCAAACCGCCAAAATCCACCAACATTCCAAAATCAAATCGATTAATCATGTCTAAGAAATCGATGAAAACACCAAGAAAGAGCCCCAGATTTGATGAAACCTTAATCGATGATGCTCATGCTCCATCCTTTTAACATACCGTTTGAAACTCCCCCTCCGAAATCTGTTGAAATTCCTGCCAATGTTGGTCCATCTCGTTCGAAGAATCAAAAAGACAAAATTAATGAAGCAAACCAAAGTTCAAATCCGACAAATCGAAGGGGAAACAAGAGGAAGGGGAAAAAACATGTTGAAACCCCTCCAGAGTCTGATTCAGACTCAGATTCCGATTTTGTTGCTCAAAGAAAAAAGAAGAAAAGAAAAAAATCAACAAATGTTGATGTTCTTGAAACATCAAAACCTTCTTCAAGAAGAAAAACAAAAAAGATGAACATGAATTACCAAAACCCCAACATTTGTTATATCACATTATTATTGTTGTTGTTTTCAAAGTTTTTGTTTTTCTGAAATTTATTATTAATGATACAACATTGACATGCATATTAACTATTAACATTGTTATCAAATTGTATGATATAATTTAAATACTCTGTAGTATATAGGTACTCATGGTATTTTTTAAATAATGAGAGTATGAAGTGTTTGTGAATAACATGTATATGGAGTGTGTGTCAAAAAAATTGGTATGCAGTGTGTGTGCAATGTCAAAAATAATGTATGATTTTTTTTAACTACTATGTATTGTATAGGTGCCCTTGGAATTTTTTGTATGCAGTGTGTGTGCAATGTCAAAAATAATGTATGATTTTTTTTAACTACTATGTATTGTATAGGTGCCCCTGGAATTTTTTGTATGCAGTGTGTGTGCAATGTCAAAAATAATGTATGATTTTTTTTAACTACTATGTATTGTATAGGTGCCCCTGGAATTTTTTGTATGCAGTGTGTGTGCAATGTCAAAAATAATGTATGATTTTTTTTAACTACTATGTATTGTATAGGTGCCCCTG